>NC_055973.1:7187674-7337674 GCF_018492685.1 Alosa sapidissima
ATAAAAATTAATTAGGTGGGGATCACACTGGCCAGCGGCAAGCGTAACGCAACACTCAGACTATAATAAGTTCTATCTCGTTCCTAAGTAACTCAAATGGTTTGCCTAAACTCACAATTGAATACGCTTGCGTTGCGCTTTGAAAGTTGAACCAAGTTTAATGCTAGCGTTACACTAGCGCTGCCACCGTTATGCTGCCGAACCGTAGAGAACAATAGGAAACTTACTGCTTGCTGCTGGTCAGTGTGATCCCTGCCTTAGTGTCCAGTACTGTTTGCACCCATGATGTGATGCACTATCACATGGGTGATGCTCTGCAATACAGTTTTTCTCGATTGCTTTGACATACTTAGAGATCCACTTAATCTTAATTAATACCTTCTTTGCACAGCAGAAGTCATCTCTTGCAAATGTGCTCACACATTTTCATTGGGTTCACACATTTCTCACACCCTTTTGCAAAACAGTTTAAACAGATGTCATTCAAAGACCCCAAAATCTATTTGTTTCCCTGTGCTAAACAATAGGAAAACAAATATTCGCAGGTGGTAGAGACCTTGCATAAGTCTGAATCTCTCTGAATCTTTCACCTGTGTGAAAACTCCTTTGTACAATTCTTCAATCAGCAATCATTCATTATCCATAAGATTAGATTAGATTAGATTAGATTCAACTTTATTGTCATTGTGCAGAGTACCAGTACAAAGGCAACGAAATGCAGTTTGCTTTTAACCAGAAGTGCAAAAAAGCAGAACATTGCAATGTGATATACAAAGTATAGATAGGTGGTGCATAGACAGGACAAGAAATATAGTTCAGTGTAGACAGTGATATCAATTAAATATAAATATGTGCAGTGTATTAGCAGTTATCTTATAAGCAGAATAAATATGGTTATGTAGTATGAGCAATGTATCAACAACATGTACAGATATGTGCAATGTAGTAGCAGTAACATTAGGTGACAGCCGCAGGGAAGAAGCTTTCTCTGAACCTGCTGGTTCGGGTGCGGAGAGACCTGTAACACCTCCCGGAGGGGAGTGGGGTGAACAGTCTGTGGTTGGAGTGAGAACAGGATGGCCTCGATGGGGGGGGATTGAGGAACCGGTGATGCGTTGGGCAGTTTTCACCACCCTCTGCAGTTCTTTCTGGTCAGAGGCAGAGCAGTTGCCATATCAGACTGTGACACAGTTGGCGAAGATGCTCTCGATGGTGCAGCAGTAGAAGTTCACCAGGATCTGAGGAGACAGGTGGACCTTCTTTAGTCTCCTCAGGAAGAAGAGACGCTAGTGAGCCTTTTTGATCAGGGAAGAGGTGTTGAGGGTCCAAAAGAGATACTCAGAGATGTGGATACCCAGAAACGTGACACACTCCACCTCAGTCCTGTTGATGAGAAATGGGGGTGTGTGTGCTAGCTTTAGATTCCACAATGAGCTCTTTGGTCTTCTTGGTGTTGAGAGCCAGGTTGTTGTCAGTGCACCACGATGTTGGTGCTGGACCTCCTCCCTGTAGGCCGTTTCATCGTTGTTGCTGATGGGACCAATCACCGTAGTGTCGTCTGCAAACTTGACAACGGTGTTAGAGCCATGTACAAGTGTGCAGTCGTAGGTGAAGGAGAGGACTCAGCACACATCCCTGTGGTACGCTGGTATTCAGGGTGATGGTTAACGAGGTGTGGTTATCTAACCTATAACAGACTGAGGTCTGTTGGTTAAGAAGTCCAGGATCCAGTTACAGAGGGAGGTATTGATGCCCAGTTCACTGGGTTTGGTGATCAGTTTAGAGGGCATGATAGTGTTGAATGCTGAACTGAAGTCAATGAACAGCATAAGAGATACCATGTCTGTTCCGTGTTGCTTTTTACAAGTATGGATCTAAGGCACATTTAGAGAAAGTACTGTACTGCTTATTTGGTGAAGAAAACAGTACAAAATGTGTTTACTTTAGATCTACAGTATAGTTGTAGTTCAATGAAATTTGTCTTGTCTAGGTGCTAATTGTCTATGTGGTAATTTTTTTGTTCAATACATTTAGTCTTTTTACAGTTTTTCTGATACCAGAAAATAAATATTAGAAAGAAATGTCACAGACATAGCAAAAATTAAGGCTACAAAGGTCACAGACATAGCAAAAATGATGGCAACAAATGTTGTTGTCCAGTGTGTAATGATTGATTGAAATCACACAGTGATTTGACTACAAGATGTGTTGAAAATTTGCTTTTGCTGCATGTTTTGTTTTCTCTGCATGCTAAATGTTTTGAGAGAGTAAGAGCCTTTTGCAAGCAAAATGTGTCATTTTGGTGCTTTTTTTTAGACCTGAGAGTTAATTATTTTGAAAACGTGATGTCAAAGTTGACACAAGCATTAAAGCGATCAAGAAAAACTGTAACTCTAACTGTGAAGCATCTACTAAGCAAAACAAGCACAGCTCATCAAGAAATGAGTACTGCATACAAGCATGAATGGATCAACTGCAATGACATTACTAACGTCCACATATAGTAAATAACAATTGACTGATTGATTGTGTACTACACTAAATGAATGAATTAACAAATGATTGATTGATTGACCCATTCATTCATTCATTCATTCATTCATATGTCCTTTCTCAGATACCGTCCTCCAACGTCCCATGTGCAGGCGTGGTATGATGAGGTCAGGGACTACTCCTTCCCATACCCTCAGGAGTGTAACCCATACTGCCCCTTCAGGTGTTCTGGACCGGTCTGCACACACTACACACAGGTACACGCACAGTCATCATGCTTTGAGTAACACTCATGCAAATGGTCGACACCGCTTAGGTAACACTCATACACGCTACACACAGGTACACGCACAGTCATCATACACACCTGTACTGCTCGAGTAATAATGCACACTACACTAAAGTACACACAAGATCCTGGGAGTAACAACACTTTACACTCAGGTGTACACAAGATCAACACTGCTGGAATATTAAACATATTAACACACCACATACTGTAGGTAAGCACAAAATCTACCCAGCAGGAAAGTACACAACAAACATGGGAATATTGTTTATTATTATACGGCTCTTCACAATGCTAGTAGAACGCTCCATTGACTTGAATGGGATTTCCCAACGTTCTACGGTAAAATAAATTCATGTAATTACCGCTGCAAACATATAATTACCACTGTCAATGGCAACGGGTTTTGTGCTGCTGATTTAACAATTAAGTGTAAAGAGACATATCGTGGAGTTTATTTTTTCGTTTTGGCAAGTAGCCGTATAATAAGCGGGATAATGTATAGAACGCCGGTCATTATGGGAAAATAAGTCCCTTCAGGGCGAACAACAAGACCCCTCCGCTGGCGCGTTGGGGTCCGGTTCGCCCTGTCGGGACTTATTTTCCCCATTATGACCGGCGTTCTATACATTATCCCTTACGTATTGCATACATGTCACTAGCCTGGCTAACGTCAGACCTCATCTCATTGAGATGGGGTCTGGGAACTACACGTTAATTTCCTCGTATTTGAAATGTGCTTTACAAATGCCCAAAGCCGTTTATTGGGCGCTACAAATGTCTATCAAATGCATCTGTACGTAGCTCATAACCGCTTCGGTGTGCCGTCATCGTCTTGCTGCCTCCCCCCCCCGTTCTGTGATTGGTTCCTTCGTTGAGTTGAAAACGAAGTCCATGGAATCCAGGCTGCCTAGAAATAAAATCACGCGCAAGGCAGCATGGGAAAACCCAGGCTAACATGCCACTATGATATACATTTATATATTTTGCTCATAGTAATACCCAGGAGTGCAGGACCAGTTTGTACAAATTACACTCCCATACACGTACACACAGCTTTAACACTCCTGTGGTAACATTTCCATGATTGCATTTCTGGCTGCAAGATTAGCAATTAAAAGTAGATTACTGCATGGAAAAATGAACCATGGTGGAGCAAGCGTTTATTTTATTTCAACTCTTGCCAGAGAAGGTATGCAGGTGTGTAGGATTTCTCTCAGGTGGTGTTTGCTCATAGCCCTTGTCTCTTGGTGTGTGTGTGTGTGTACTTTCAGCTCGTCTGGGCCACCAGTAACCGGATCGGCTGTGCTATCAATTTGTGTTACGACATGAATGTCTGGGGCCAGATCTGGTCCAAGGCTGTTTATTTGGTCTGCAATTACTCGCCTAAGTAAGCAACTCGTTTCTCCTCCACCTCAGCCATGTGCCATTTATTCCATAGGTTCCCCCATGCATATTAAAATGGAAAAAGATGAAATTACAAAATTGTTTGGTGTGTTACAGTTGAAACTGATTGGTTGTTGTGTATGTGTGTGCCTGTGTGTGTGTGTGTTTACTGATCCCGTGTAGGGGGAACTGGTGGGGCCATTCTCCGTATAAACACGGCACCCCATGCTCAGCATGCCCGCCCAGCTACGGAGGAGGCTGCAGGGACAACCTGTGCTATAAAGGTACTACCAGAAGCACCAGGACTGAGCACCGTCACCCATTAACTGAAGGAACCTCTGTGTTCCTCTGCCACAGATCACATTAACAAGATCATGGTGTCAGTGAATACTGTACAATATAATGACAGAGGCCAAAACAGGATTATGAAAATGTTATTTTTTGCTTATGACTGTAACTGTAACAGGCTTATACATTCATTTTGCAACATTTCTTCAGCTATAAGGTTAATACACAGGAGTGGGCTACACATTTTTTTTTTCTGATTGTCTTTGTTTCTATGCATACCACAGCCGCATGCCGTGTTTAATTTCACACAAAACCGTTAGTTTCCATTGATTTTATTCACTCTATGAGTGACTTTGGCTATCTTTAGTGTATTATGAAAAATATAGTGGCATCAGTGGCATAAGGACTTTTGCATGAGTGAGCTTTGTGGCCCAATAAAGTAATGTTTAATAAGCTGCAGTTTATTACATGGGTGCGGTGAATACACTTTTGGAAAATTATTATTTGCATAAAACACTGTCATGCTGTTTGTACACAATGCGTTTTATACACAGGAAATTGCTGTAAGTCAAATGTCAAATGTGTGTGTATGTGTGTTGTTTGCATAAAATCAATGTCCACTGGCTGCTTTACAGACGACGGCACGTCCAGGCGGGTTCCCTCTGAGGACCGAGAGGAAAACAACTCCATCGAACCCGAGCCCCAACCCCAGCCCCAACAGCCCCAGCCTGAGCCTCAACCCCAGCCCCGCCAGCAGCCCCTGCCCACCAGAACCCCCACCGTGGAGCTGGACAGGAACGAGGTGGTCAGCACCCAGCAGATGTGTAAGTGCCACAGCCAGCCGTAGCCAGCCTCCTCCACTCTGCTGGCCCCTGCTCTAACGTTTCAGGCTCAAAGTGGCCAGTGCATGGTGGCACATAACCAGAAACACATGGACACACACATGGACACACCGGAAACACAATACAGGAACACTTCACAAACTGGTGTCTGAAAAAGGGATGACCTATATATTGCTTTTAGGAATGCTAGCAGTGGCGGCAGTAAGTGCTAAGACTGAGACAGTTTTTATCAGTAGAGAAATGGAAGGGTGCGGTGTAACCAGTTGAAATGCTGAGTCGGGTTTTTGCGCAAGCTGAAATGTTTTACCTGCTCCCTCCAATCTTTCTTTTTTTTATATTCTTACTACACAAGATATTGAAAGTCACCTTTTTTAGGCTGAGAGATTTTTGGTAGATCTGTCATGTGCGTGAATGTGTGCGTTTGTGTGAGAATGTGTGTAAAAGTGTAAGTAAGTGTGTGTGTGTGTGAGCATTCATGTGTGTGTGTGTGTGTGCATACATGCATACATGTGTGTGTGTGTGTTTTCTTTGGGCGAGCTGAAAGCCAGTGGGTCTTAAATTGCTTCCTCTCCAGTGTGGAGGCGGAGGAGGCCCCATGTGAAAGCTGAGACCCCTCTGCTGCCGCTGCTGCTGACCAGCCTCGGAGAGCCCCAGGGCCGCCGAGCAGGAAGTCCTCCCCACACTCCCCTCTCATGGCATCCCAAGCCCACAGTGCTGCCGTGCACTGCACCCAGCCTCCACAGAGGAGAGAGGGAAAGGGGAGGGATGGAGGGAGGGGAGGATGCTGTAAAGACGTCATGCTGGAGCTTAGGCAACTCAAGTACCTCTGATCTCTGCTTTGTGTCTTTTCAGCCCAGCTTGTGAACTGCGACACCAAGCTTCGTGATCAGTGCAAGGGAACTCCTTGTAACAGGTAAAGCATCTTAGAGTGAAATAAAAAGGGGGGGGGGTGTCAAAGAAACTTGAAAGATCAAATTTCTCAACATTATGCTTTTTCTGTGAACTTTTTCTGTGGTGTCAATGCAGGTATGAGTGTCCAGCTGGGTGTCTAGATTCGACAGGAAAAGTCGTTGGCACTGTTTATTACGAAATGGTGAGGACCTTAGCAGCAGTCTCAACCTGAATACTTATAATATTCAATACACTTTAATATTGAGGGGATTTTTGTTTTGTTTTATAGCAATCCAGTATTTGCCGGGCTGGTCTGCATTACGGAGTAATTGACAATGACGGAGGCTGGATGGACGTGTCCAGACAAGGGAGGCAGGAGTTTTTCATCAAATCCTTAAAAAATGGAGTGCAGTCTCTGGGGTAAATGAGCATTGTGTTGGCCACTGCCAGTTAGCAAACTGCAATAGCAGCCAGAGCCTTGGTGATGGCAGGCTTTACTAACAGGATGTGTCATTCACAGGAAGTACCAGAGTGCCAACGCGTTCACAGTGTCAAAAGTGACAGGTGTGTAGCGCCATGGGGCTCTAATAATAACTGTCTTGGCCACCTTGTTGCCAAATCAGCCACACACACACACACACACACACACACACACACACACACACACACACACACACACACATACACATTCTCTCTCTCTGTCTGTCTCTCTCTCTCTCCCACACACACACAGATACACTCTCTCTCTCTCTCTGTGTCTCTCTATGTCTGTCTCTCTCTCTCTCCCACACACACACACAGATACACACTCTCTGTCCATGTCTATCTCTCTCTCACACACATAGATACACACTCATACTTGTTCCCTGTTTTGCAGTAAAAGTTGTCACATGTGAGACGACGGTGGCCCAGCTGTGTCCCTACCAGAGGCCTGCCAAACACTGCCCCAGGTGGGACCCCCCACACACACACACACGCACACACACACACACACACACACACACACACACACACACACACACACACACACACACACACACACACACACTGCCCCAGGTGGGACCGCACTCATTCAGTGACATATTCATCATCATCCTCCTGCCCCACAGTACCCAGTCATGTCACTGGAAATCTTCATGTGCTACGTCCAGTCTACTGGAGAGCACTTTGACTCCATTGGAGCATGTTCTCTCCTTGGAATGTCCCTTTGTAATGCATACTGAATCGACTCTGCGTATTGAATATGCTATAAACTTGCTTTGTGCTTAAAATGTTTGTATAATAATACATAATGGTGTTATTGTATAATGTTTCATTTTAATGAGCACACAGTCTGTGTAATGATTTCAATTAAGAAGACCATTTTGGATGTCTTGTAGGATTTATTGCCCACGGAACTGCATGCAAGAAAACCCTCAGATATCACGAGTCATTGGGACCGGAATCTATTCAGACGTAAGCATTACGATAGAGTCATACAACTAGCACAAAGAAAAATGCATAATTTATCATTTCATGACGTCTTGACCTGTCATGTTTTTTCCTTTTTTCAAATTTTTTTTAGAAATCCAGCATCTGTAGAGCTGCGGTCCATGCTGGTGTGATAAAGAACGCATCTGGAGGATACATTGATGTGATGTCTGTGGACAAGAGGAGACAGTACATCGCCTCTTACCAGAATGGCATCTTCTCAGAAAGGTAAACAGTGCTCCATTACCCCAAAAAAGTATATGCTGTGCAATGCCACATTTACCTCAGTCCACACCATCAAGGAGCAATCAAACAGACATGATCCTTCAATGTCCTCTGCTGTCTGATGTCTTTAACAGTGTAATGTCACTAGGTAGGTTAGTGATATCATATAAGGCTTCACCTGTTAATCTGTGATGTACCTAACCAGGTGATTTACCTGCCCTAATAAGAAGTGTACTCTCTCAAAAGCTCTATTACAAGATTAGCATAACCATGTCATGCAGATGTCTGTCATTGTTTTTTTACACTGTATAACACAACAGCTGGTGCATTGCACTCTCAAAATACGTATATAATACACCGAAGTAGAGCTTTTGAGGCCCAATCTATATGGGCTACAGCACAGTTTTTTAATGCATATGCTCTGGTCTAGTAGTTAGCCACAGGTGTTCAAATATCTCTCTTTCTGTTCTTCCTGCTTCCTGCTTTATTTTGTAAGAGGCATTGCAAATTAATCTAACAGTATTGCAATCCCTGTAATCTGTCATCCCTGGCCAAGGTATTTAAAGAGGTATCTTACACACAGACACACGCACACACACACACACACACACACACACACACACACACACACACACACACACACACACAGTGGAGGTGACGTTGGTGGAGTTTAGGTGGTAAGATCTGATGTCCAGCACGTGTGTGTGTGTGTGTCTTAGGTGCTTTGGCTCTGTGAGTTAGCGTGGAGGGCAGGGAAAGGAGCTGCCTGTCTCCCCGTAATCTCATCAAACCACAGCTGATTACCTCACAACACTGGGCCAAACTGCGACAGCAAAGCCTTATTGGCAGTGCTGTTGTGTGTGTTTGTATGTGTGTGTGTGTGTGTATATATATATACGTGTGTGGTGGGGTTGAGCATGAGTGCATATTTTTGTGTGCGTGCGCGTGTATGTGTGTGAGTGCTGAAGCGGGAAATGGAGTTGTGTGTCTGTGTGTCTGTGTGTGTCTGTGTGTGTGTGTGTGTGTGTGTGTGTGTCTGCACATGCAGCACCACTGATCATACACACACTATTCTGCCTACACAGCAAATGTCACGCTCAGCTCTCTGGTTCACACAGGCTGCAATAATGAGTCCACACAGCAGGTGTTAGGGTTTGCAATAATCATTTGCTTTCATGAGTGAATTTAAACTATGTGCACTGGCTCCTAGTGTAACATGACTGTGGTCACATACTACAGCTAAAAGTGTTATGCTATTGTAGTGTCCTTCCTCTGCAATGTATTTCATGGATCTTCTTCTCCTTTTTCTATCTTTTTCTTCCTTTAGTTTGCAGAACCCCCCTGGAGCCAAGGCATTCCGGGTATTTGCCGTCATCTGAGCGCGTGCAGACTCAGTGGCCACCCGCTGGGTGAACAGTTTGGTGAAGCTGTAGTCGTGCCTCCGCGGAACCCAAAACTGGCTGTTTTTTCCAAAAGGCTTAAGGTCAAGCTTTGATGATGATGACTAAGCAAAGAACACTTGACACAAACAAACAAAGAAACAAAATCTAAATACATTCTTGGAAGGGGTCTCTCTAAATGCATTCTGGGAAAGGGTCTCTCATGGTTACTTGTTTAGTATCCACTTTCAAAGAAGAGATTCCTTAAAGTTTTTTTTTCTCGTCTGGTGCTGTTCCAAGAGTAGAATGTGTGAATTGTGTTTTTTTTTTTTTTGGTTAGCCAGATCTCATAGTCATATAATCCTGTTGTCAGATCACCCATTGTGCCTGGAAGATGTTGCATTTTTATGTGTTAGCACTTAACTGTAAGTCTATAATCTTCTGTAATTTATGGTTCACACTCTGGCACATTTTGTTGTCTCTGTTTTATGGATGAGCTGTTGTGTCCATTGTCCCTGTGTCTTAGAAATATGATAAATATGTGGAGAATGAATTGCAATTCAGCTATTTTTTTTTATTTTTGTATCACAAAGTGTATTTACAGGGGTGCTGCTACATGTATGGTATGTGGGTGCTTGTGTCCATGTGGTTTGTAGATGTGTGTGTGTGTGTGTGTGTGTGCGTGTTTGTATGTGTTTGTATGAGTCTTTAAGTAAGTAACAAATTTAAGTAAGTAACAAATTACATCAAGTTATTCCTAAGCAAAAGTTAAATGTAATGTCATGTTATGTGTGTTGTTACAAAAGTGGGAACAGTATGGGCCTTATGCCTGCAGCACTTGGGAGTTTAATGTCTTGGCCAAACGTCTCTGTGGATGTCATGCACACTGCAGCTCCGTCTTGAGCTCTGCACCAGATTTGTCAACACCTCTCTCTGCATGCCAGGGACCTGTTTGCAGTGGAATTTGTTGGGGTGGCATAGTCTGCACACGTGCAGATGCCCTGTATATACAGGTGTGTTATTTCACAATGGCTGTCACAGCCACTGACCTGGTGGAAATGCATTATGGGAAGAGAGGTGGTGGCTAGTCCACACTCCTGCTGGTCAGGAGTAACATGTACAGTGTAGTGTCCGTTAAACTCCTTCTTGTCCTTTAAAGACCCAATGAATACCCATGGTCTCATCACAGCTGTTTCTGTTCCACAGCTATGTGTATTTGGAAGTGTAAATGTTATATTTATAACAGTGCATCTAATGTATTCATGTGTGTTTTACATGTGTTATTGACGTATGCTTTGTTATAGTGTTTGATTTTGTAATTAATAAATGAGTACAAGTTTCTGTTGTTTTTGTAAACAGTGGAGTTGCAGTGGTCCTTCATAAACCCTTAAGGTATGTTTTAAAATAGGGCTGTTTCCATTGCAGGAACTGGAACTTAGTTTTACGTGAATCAAGTCCCTGCCTTGGGATAGGTACTTCAGTACGGCCCCAAAAAACTTCTGCAATGGTGCGAGATGTAAACGAGGCGTGAGTGGAAGACGACAAGCTAATAATAGCATGTCCCCTTCAAAGTATATTAGTATCTTATCAGTAGGTCAAAAAACAAACGACAAACAACAATGTGATTTTTATAGAAGTGATTTTTTATTGTCGCGGCCACTTCGGAGATGGCCCCTATGTGGTCATCCTGAAAGGCTGCTCTACACTGTGTCAAGCCATTTGTTCAGTTCTGAGTGTGTCGCTTAGCCTACTACGTTTGGAAAGAGGTATTGTTTGTGTTTTAACAATGACTCAATGATCAAGAGGAACTTTGTATATGCGCAGCCTGGCTTAGTTCCAGTGCATATAAACCAAAACAAGTACACGATTTAGTAAAATTAAAAAAAAAATGAATAAAATGAGTACATGTTTTAGTAAAATGTGTGCACGATTTACTAGAATGAGTGCCTATTTTAGTAAAACTCTTTATAGTAAAAAAAAAAAATTCTCACACACCCTTGGCTCTGTATTTTCCAGCTTTTGTGTTAGACCCAGATATCATTACTGTATGTCTCATGGCTTTATGTTATTATGGGGGGTTAAATATCTGCAAGAAGCAGAAACTGAATGCATTCAAATTTCTTGTATGTGTATTATAAGCAAGTTGTTCACCCCTCAGTAAAGGTCTATTGTGCAAATCTGTACTTTGGAGATAGATTTGGTTGTCCATGTTCAATGCTCACGTTTCCTTTCATGATGCCAGACCATTGTTTGGGAAGTGAAATAAGGCAATTTTCACAAACCAAGCCCTCAGATTTGATTACTGAGGTTTTTAAAAAGGAACGAACCCCGCTCATGAAATGGGTCTGCACCAAAAACAAAAAAGTTCAGATTCAGCCTCTAGCTGCGCAAAATATTATGTCACAAGATCAATACACGATACACAGGATGTTAAAAAAAATATTCCAGAATGTAATATGCGGTAAGTAGAACAATGCTCATGGAATTGGAATCCTGGAATGAAAAAGAAAAGTTAATCTGGTGTTTATGGCCTCTCACCCTCAGGGTAGCCAGGGCCATATTTCCCCCAAGGGTTCTGGAATGAAGCTAGCAAAAATGCTAACACGTCTCATTCCTCACACATGCTACAGCAATTATAATGTTGAAGTTGAAATATGATTACCTCTGGATTTTAGGGTTCATTCTAACTCCATTCTTTAAACAAACCTCAGTAAAGCATAGAAGATTCAAGTGGACTGATTGGAGTGCACTCTTGGAGAAAAAAAAATAAATGGTTCTCAATTAATTGTTTAAATGGCTAATGGTTCTATCTATTTAGAACCTTTTCAACACAGATAACTGTTAGCACAAAAAAAGTTATTCTGCCACACAGACATGCTCAGCTTAGAACAACTATAAAGATTAAAGATGAAGAGTTGATTACTTCCACACAAATACCTTCATCCTCACCATCATTCCTTTGGAGACAAACTTTAGAGTAGGCTAGCTTGCACATTGTGTTTTGTTTCTGTCTGAAGGAAAAAGTTGGTCTAGCTTTTATCAGAGGTGTGTGAGGCCAGTTAGCAGTGAAGTTGCGACTCTTCAACGATGATAGAGTCCAGACAAGGGGCCTGCTCACTGTCTGCAGGGGAGGAGGCCTCTCTCTGCTGGGTGTCTCCATCTCCTGCTGTTTTCTTAAAACCCACCGTACACCCCCGCCCGCACAAATCTCTGACCACAGACTGTATGTACCCCCCATTCTTGCCTCCCCTCAAGACCCACGGAGGAGTGGAGTGTGTGAGTGTGGTGGTGGTGTTGGGGGGAGGGGGTTAGAATAATCACTTCTCACCGAGCTCACGTTTGCACTCTGCCGGATCCACTCCTGCATAATTGGTCGCCAGCTTATTCACGTCTGACAGAGTTACGACATAGGTAGCAGCTGCTGAAGGCCACTATATTGTGGCTTTTGGCTCGTGTAGCTGACACTTGTAATGTAAAGTGTTGCTAACACAGAATGACATGGATTTACAACTTGATAAATGTGTCCCCGCTACTGATTGGGGTGTGCTGCCTTGCTATATTTAGGCTATGAAGTCAATTACACAGCAAAGTCAAAACAGGTGGTGAAAAAACAACAACGGGTTTTTACATCTATTTAAGTGCTCATGAAAAGTTTTAGTGGCAGGAAAAGGGGGAAAAGTGGCTCGTTGGGCTATGGGGATACTATAGAGATGTGTGCGCTAATACTCATGTGCTAAACTACTTACTAGCGCTGCCTGGCAGCGTCCCCAGAAGGCCAGACAAAGAGTGACATTGTGTGTGTTGGTTTTGGTTTGAGGAGGCTGAGCGCACCGAGGGGCAGCCTGCCGCCTGCACCGCAGATCTGCCGAAGGAGCGACGCGTGCTCACGTTTCTGCCTCTCGCTCGCTCGCTCACGACGTGCCACCAGCTTGTGAGCGACAGGGTTGCCACAGAGAGGACAGAGTCCCTTTTAGTTTGAGAAACGTCAACAGCCCTCGCACTTCATATCAAGTTTGAAATGAGACCCCAACAAAGACGGAGCTGACAGTTCTTTTTTCTTTAGAATTTTTTCCTTTATTTTGATTTAATGAAATTTCAACAAACTGAGCAGATGGCGACAGCTCAGTGAACAATAACGTTTCAGTTGGACACACTTAAGAGAAGCTTGGCTACTTCTGAGATTTCGAAATGTCTCTCATTCCACTTTAACTGTTAGTTCTCCTGGGTTGAGCTTCTTCGCAGTGTATCAGAGGAGATACTATACACTGGGTTCAAAGTGTAAACTTGAACAAATGAGTGAAGAGGCAGAATTTGCTCAGTGTTTATTCTTTTATAATTTCATACAAAACAATCCAGATTTCCCCACTAGTATTTCTAACCTTCTTTTAATTTGAAAGCTGACCTTGAGACCACCTTCATGGATTATCACTAGGGGGAATAGCATGCTTTGATGTTCATGGACAGACACATACTGATGAGTGCACACACTTGCGGGCATATGCACACACATACGCACACACAAAGGACCAGTTCTGCTTCTCTCTCACACACACACACACATTTAACACAATTAATACAATGTATTCACATGCTTATGAATGCACACACAAACAACACATACACAAACATCTACACCCATACACACGTTGTATATGATGTCTGAGGCCTGAGGACACATGCACACAGACAAAAACACATAGAGTACATACAGTACACACACTCACACACACACACACAGAAACACACAGACCAGGACCAGATCTGCTGCATACTCTCTATCTCTCTCTCACACACACACACACACACACTTGTTAACACCCGGACCGGTCCCACTGCGCACTCAGCTGCTTCCCGTGTGGAGACAGTGTGAGGACAGATGGGCTCGAGTGAAACACAAGCCCACAGACAGCGGGTCTCCACGCTGACCCCCGTGGGCTGTTCAAAATAACAGCGTGCCCGCGAATAACTTCTGCAGGCGACAGTCTGCCTGGGCCCCGACGCACTAAAACCTGAGGCCCGCAGCCAGCCGGCCGGCCAGCACGGCACAGCTGACAGGAAGACACGGCCGCTCCGCTCGCCAGCCAAATTAACTCTGACCGACCACTCGCCACTTTCAATGAGGTGCTTTTGTGTGTCAGCTTATTTATTTATTTATTTATTTGTTTACCTAATTTGTGTTTACCTCCATCCCGGGGCGTTTGTGAGCCCCCTGAGGCTGTGTGGAGAAGTTGTCAGCGCCGGTAACCAGTGGTAATGTCTGCCCTTCTTACACTTGACTTTTCTTTGGCTTAAGATGTTAACACAGAGTTGACAGGGAGTGGGGATTTTTTCCTCCCCTCTGGAGAGCTAAAAATATGTCACACACACTCATGCACTGGCACGCATACGCACACACACGCACACACACACACACACACACACACACACACACACACACACACACATACAGAATGAATATATTCTCAGGCAGTCAGTGCCCACTTTTTGAGCTTTTAAAGATTTCCCTGGATTGCCAAATGAGTCATAGTATTTGGGTTATTTTAGCGCTGAATGTTCTTTAGACATAAACCTCTGACAAATCTAAGTTAAGTCAGTGATTTAAAATATCCTTTAATTATGACCTGACTTTCTTTTTGGCCATTGAAACAGTACCTGCTTGTCTTTTTCCTATACTGCCTATGGTTTATTTGAACAAGTGTCGTGTGATGTGTGTTTTCTTTGTGTGTGTGTGTGCATATGTTTATGGTTATGTGCATGTGTGTGTGTGTGTGTGTGTGTGTGTGTGTGTGTGTGTGTGTGAGTGAGAGAGAGAGAGATAGGGTTAGAACAGACAGACAGACAGACAGACGGACAGAATGAGTGAGTGCATGTGTTACAGTATGTCCACATTTGCAGTATGCAAGTAAACTTTGACAGCTACTTTCTGGTCTTACTAAGTATTTAAAATGAAACATTTACCTCTGTCCTACAACACAGAAGCAAAATTACTTTAAAGGCATGTGATAGCATTGTTTCTTTCACAGACCCTTAACACCACACAATACCAGTTTCTGAAACTGTATAGTATACAGTACATCTTTATCTGTGTATTCCAAATGTGTTTTGTTTTGAGTAGTTTACATGTAATATTTATAGAACCTTACTTTTCATACTTATGTTTCCATAGCGATTGATTTCTGTTGTGGCACTTTGGAGGAAAACTATTTGCAGCTCTGAGCCTCATTCCCCTCCACTCCTAAACATAATCAACGGTTTCGTGAGCAGACTCAAGAACATCTGGAGTTTCAAGTCTTTTTTTTTACTGAATTTGAATAAATATGCCGTTTTAATTGGCTTGGGCAATATCGGCTATGCTTCCCCCCATAGTCCACACAGTCTCTTTGCAAGAATATACAGACATACACTCACAAATCGACTGCCGTCATCATATTATGTTAAAAGGCGTTTAAACATATTCATAAGCGTCATTCATTTAACTATTTGACCTAAGCTTTTGCAATAAGCGTAAAGCATACAGACACATTTGTTCATTTACACTGTACTGAAAGTAATGTAGCATTCCTTCAATGGACGTCAGAGACACTGTTACAAGGTTGGGATTCAGATGTGCACCATATGTACGAGGGCTTCTTAAAACAAGCAAACGGAACTGCCTGGGGGGAAGACCTGCTCGCTCTCTCTCTTTCAATACTGACCAGGTAGTTCCACTACTTGCTAAAGTTTGTTACGAATCAAAACTGCAGTCTGTGGATGACTTTTCCTAACAGAGTCCAGAGAGTCCAAACATATTGTTTTGAGACATTTTTCACACTATGTTTTAATGCTGGGACAGTATGACTGTTTTATTGTTCCAAACTAGAATGAAGGAATAGATACGGCTGACAGTGCTTACACAATGAGGCACTCTGTGCAAATACAAAATGCAATATTTACAAAACTGCAAACACATCAGCTGTGGCACCTGCAATCACTGAAAGTTTTGGATTTTTTTGAAAATGGACTGAAAAGCATTAAAAAACACTACAAACGACAGTCAGTGAAAATGGGGCTCTACCTTTGAGTGGCTGTAGTACCACAAAATATGGAGATTTGGACGAGAGCACCACTCAGGAACTCAGAAGGGGAGGAAATGGCTTCAGTTTTAAAGAGCTGCAGTCAGTCTAAGAGTACAATCATGGAGAAGCAGATTGCCTTGTTTGCAATCAAGGCAAAGTCGAGGCAAAAAATCAATAGTAATAATAAAAAAAAAAACCACAGCAAAACAAATAAAGTTATTTTAAAAGACTTTAAAGTTTGGTGCAAAAAAGAGACTTTTTTTCTTCATTTTTAAATTCATCAAAATTAACTTTTCTATAGCACATCTTATGTCACAGGCTCTGTACAGTACATTGCACTCGCCCTGTGTTATTTGAGAAGGGATTTACAGTAGGCTTGCATGCATGGAGCGCAAACAGAAGAGTCTGGGATCAAATCGAGCGTCCTTCCACTGGCCCGCGGTCGTGAGAGGCTGCCTCTGCCGGTCCACGTCATGGCTGACCTTTCTCTGTTTACCGAAGGGCTTTCGTTTCGTTACTTTTTTTTCACCGTCGGCGTTCACACATGAGCCGTTGTGGCGGGCCGCGGGGATGTAAAAGAGTGGCTTTGTCTTGATGAAGTGGCTTTGCAAGAGCGCACGGGCCAGTGCCAAATCCTGAGCTGACCGTCCCTGGCACTGGAGTGAGTCCATTCATAGATACACAAGTCTCACCTGTTTTATATTAAACTTGTCATATTAATCTTGGAAAGGCAGTAAAACTGCAGCACTGGGCCGAGTGAATGTAAGCTTCCCTCTTCCTCTCACTCTACTTAAACTCACAGATGAAATCTTGAGGTGGATGGTGGATTTATTTTTTAATCCTCAGATTTACCCCATCTCCTCCCAGATAACATTCTTGCGGTTAATGCAACTAAATGGTTCTTGCACTATCACAAGACACATCTATAACAATAACCTATGTAACACTCTCACACAAGTGTCTAGGGGTCAACCAGTTTTTGTTGGCCATCAGTGGCTTGCTGATGGATAGTCTGAGAAACCCAGTGAGAGCCTGAAGGACAACATTGCCCTCTAAAGGACAATTTGGGTGACCCCCCACATAACTCACTGTGTCCCAGTGGTAAGACAACAGGTCAGAAACACACAGGGAAGAGAGGACTGCAGCATAAAGATTAAGTGAGGTAAACACATCTACAAACTGATGATGACCCCTACTCCCTCACCCCCATTTTGCACTGATAAAAACAAGGGTAAAACAGTCTGCACTCTGGAACTGGAACTGTTCTCCATCTAAACAGCAGGTGTCAGTGTTGCTTAATTTCAACCTATTGTCAGAGTCCTACATGTATAGTAATATAAATCACTGCTTAAGATAGCCACCTCAGATTAATATGGTTAAAGTTTGTAAGATATTTAATAGGCCTATATTATTAATGGGGGAGCTGTGATGCAAGCAGCAAGTGCAGGCGCAAGTGGGCCAGTGCAGGTTCAAGTCTGAGGTCATTTTTCGACCCCACTCCCCATCTCTCTTCCACTCACTTTCATCCTCTTCACTGTGCTATCAATAAAATGATGTGTATACAGTATATCATTGCTCAGAGTACTGCTATCTGTATCTCTAAGGACAATAACTCTGCCATTCACTGAGACCTGTCACTGGACGCGAGTGGAAAAGTGGGAGTTTAAGTGAGTCATAGCCTAAAGCCCAATAGTAGGGAATAGTTAAAGTGAGTCATAGCCTAAAGCCCAATAGTAGGGAATAGTTAAAGTGAGTCATAGCCTAAAGCCCAATAGTAGGGAATAGTTAAAGTGAGTCATAGCCTAAAGCCCAATAGAAGGGAAACTATTGACATTGAATTGGCTTTGACTACTGACCAGACCAAACGTTTGGGGTCACTTACTTACTCACATATATATGTATATATATATATATATATATACACTCACACACACACACACACACACACACACACACACACACATATATATATATATATATATATATATATATATATATATATATATATATATATATATATATATATAACTGGATTTATAACTAATCTGGATTCCAAAGATCCTGACCATCAGAAACGTTTGTCTCTTTTATTCACTGATCAGGAACAGTGAACTTCTGGGATGTCAGGGATGCTGACAAGCTGACTGTTGCAATGCAAGAGAGAGAACCAACCAAGGAGTATACTGTCCATGCATCAACAACGACTAAAGAATATCAATCTCCTTCTGAAACCTAAAGGAGAATGTTTTGATTAATTATGTACAACCAAAAACATTTTGCTGTTCATAATTGCATTAGCTCAATATTTTGGGAGACCATTTCCATTTAAATTCTCTACTAGATTTCAACTTGGCAGGGACTGAAGCATTCACATTTAAAATTCTGTTGCACAACCACAAGTTGTCTCTCCACTCCCAGTCTTAATTTAAACAATTATTAATCTGTAGACTAGCTTTCCCACCCTGAATTAATAATAATACACAGTTACTTTCCAGGCTTTTTTATTTTCCTCACACAAACTGCATTCATATCAGCTAGGTATCAAATATTTATATGTATTTATGTTTGGTATTTCTGGTGTACTCTGAAAAAGCAGGACTCGGGTGTTTGCTCTTGTGGTTGTTATATACAGTACATATATTTCTCACTGACACATTCGCTGCTCTATGTTTAGAATAACAGTGCACCGGTGCCTAGTTGGCCGTCCTGAATGCGTTCATGTGGACTGGGTCATTCACATTCTGATACCTCCTTCCTGTTTTGCGGGGATAAGAAGGTGACTGCTGCAGAACTGTTGACACCCCAGGGAGAGAGCCTTCGGATTCCACCCCTGACAACACAAGCCCAAATTTATCACACTGAACTTTATATCGCCATCTGGATCCCAACGCTCCAGCCACTGGCTCCTCTATTCCGGAGCTTTCTCCCAGGGCACAGCCAGCCAGCCAGCCAGGCGGCCAGGCGTCCTCGGCTCAGCGAGTGAGAGCCTGCATGTCCATAAAGTTTTCCATCTGATTTCTGACCCTGCTGAATTTTTTAGATGCAAGCATGAAAATGCATCATTTAAGCGGAGCTCCTTAATAATTCCATTTAATAGCTTCCATAAATTTTTTCACCGGAAATGGCCAAAATAAAGGTCATTTTATAATTTCATGACACGGTCATGAAAAGGGTGGTTTCTCATAAATGTGTCAATGCAGCAGATAACAGAAACTGAATCTGTGTAAAAGGACAGTATCAAACTCAGTCACCACCATCTCATTTGACCATTTCAAACCACACCAATGTCCTTCTCTGTGTAATTGTCTCATAACAGGCAATTCAGTGATTTTTAAAAAAAGATAAGGCAGAGAGTGAAGGACAAAGATGGCCGCAAACCATTCCTCATTTAATGCTTACGAGTAAATCATAAATATGACACTGGTGTCCTGAGGGAGGTTCTGTGCCATTCTCAGCCTCACCCAGTGTCCTCTATGGAGGGCCAAGGAACTGGCATTAACCCTGCTCTTTTTCTCCTTTCTTTCTCTCTCTTTTTCCATCTTTCTCTTCATTTTCATCTTTCGCATTCTTTCCCTCCTGCTCTCTTTCTCACTTCCTCCACCAGCTGTCTTGCTCTCCTTTTCTCTCTGTATCCCTCTCCCTTTCTCTCTCTCCCTCCCTCTTTCTCTATCTCTCCCTCCCATTCTCTCTATCTCTCTATCCTTTTCCCACATTCTCTCTCTCTCTCCTTCTCTCTCTCTCTCTCCCTGCCTCCCTCTCCTCTTTTCACTTCACTCTTCCATGCACTCCTGAAGGCATTGACATTTAATCAAACCCAAGTCCCAACGTGCTCATTTTCACATCGGCCTCATGCGCTGCACAATAAAAGCCACTCACCGGCCCCTCCGACATTACCATAACTCTGACAGCGTGGGCCCATATCTAATTGCTTACGAGGCAAACAGTCGGGGCATTTTCCCTTTTCAATCTATTAATTATTTTTTTTGCATGTGTAATTGAAAGTACGCAAGACAAAGCACAAAGGTGGCTAGGACCGCAATACAGATGATATCAATATTCCACCGCAAGACGCAGTGATGTAGTACTCGAGTCCGGTCTCGAGACCGATTTCTGCTTTCTCGGACTCGACTCGGACTTGTTCCTTCAAAGACTCGGTCTTGACTCGGTCTCGGACCACAGTGGGAGGAGAAGGACTCGTAATTTCAGACCGAGTCCTCGAGACCAACGCATTTTTTTATGTTCATATAAAAAAAAATCCAAATGAAATTTCACGGCGGCCATGTCTTTGACCCTTGTTGGCCTTGGTGCCCCCTTCTTTCAATATTCTGCTTTGCGTCCGTTTAATAGCGATTTTTATTTAGCCTATAGCCTGTCAAAATAATCTTAGCATCACAGCGCAAACTAATTCAGTCTTACACAGTGGAGAAAATGACAGCACATGGCAAGACAGAAAGTGCGTCCAAATTCACCCATTCTTCTCAGTTGAAATACTCGCAATCGCTAAGCCTACTCATCACACAGGCACATGTATCACATCACATGAAATAACTTTTTCTCAGCTTTTAAACAATGTTTAAAGCCGCTAATTGCTGTGGTGAACGGTTCGCGAGAAAAGTAAATAATATAATTACATTTAATCATAACGTCTACATAAGGTGCTACACCCATCTCCCTACCCATTCATCTCGGTGGAATACTTCACGAACCCTTCGTTCAACACATGACAAACCATATATCAGAATAAACAGCAGACCTTACCGAACACAAAGGTGTAAAGCAGTCCCCTGTACAGTAAGCCGTTCCAGAGTATTCCGGTTAAATTAAAAATGTAATCTGCAGCAAGGTCTACATTCATGTCTCCAACTTTGGTCTTTAGGTTTCAAAATGTGTTTAAATCGTTCTTCATGATTTCATAACAGGCCAAATACAAAATAAATGTTACAAATAGTGATGGGGACGAGACCGCCTATGCCGAGTCCGAGTCAAGACCGAGTCTTTGAAGGGTCTAGACCGAGTCGAGACCGAGTCTGTTGGTTTCCAAATACAGTCGAGTCCGAGTCAAGACCGAGTCTTTGAGGAAGCAAGTCTGAGTCGAGACCGAGTCCTTTAGGAGTCGAGACCGAGTCGAGACCAAGACCATAAAAACATGTCAGTTTTCATATTCATAATTTAATATCACCCCAATTACTAATCAACCATTAGGCCTACAGACTAAGCTAGATTGGGAATTGTTTAGAGGAGCAGTCTTGACGTCTTAATATGGACTATGCTGACCTACAGACACTCACCGGCAGCAGAGCCATAGAGATAAATAAACGGCTCTGACGGCAGTATCTTTGCATTGCACCATGGGATGTCATTTTTAAATAATGCCGGTCAACATTAGCCTGGCGAGCCAGACCCACATTAAAATGTAGGGTCTTGGCACTCACCGTTCGCAGTGCTCAGTCCGAGGGGCGGGATAATCAGTTGTCTTTCAAATTCCCTCTGCACGCAATAGGACAGCGGCAGCGCTATGAGTCCCATGCGTTTCCCACGAGCGGAGCTAGTTGGCTAGTTCAAACGTTTGCCAACATAATAAAAGCTTAACGCGTGCAGCCAGCAGCAACATCCATCTTATTTGTTTTCAAGTAGCAGGGAATTCAAGCTCTGCCATCAATCATTATGTTAAGCCCACCTAATGACTCTATACACGATTTCAATGGCCTGATTAAGTTTCGATTTCTGGAGCTCACAAGCCAACGGAGAGTTGCTAGACTAGCCCTAGCAGCAAATGTATTTGCTGCCGCTAGGGGCGCGTCTAGATTTCTAGGCTTGGTCAACATTGCATTTTATTATTATTGTTGTTATGTGTTGTGTGTTTTTTTTATATGAACATAAAAAATGCGTTGGTCTCGAGGACTCGATCTGAAATTACGAGTCTTTCTCCTCCCACTGTGGTCCGAGACCGAGTCAAGACCGAGTCTTTGAAGGAACGAGTCCGAGACGAGACCGAGAAAGCAGAAATTGGTCTCGAGACCGGTCTCGGACTCGAGTACTACATCACTAGTTACAAATATTGCCTAGATATAGGTAAATATTAAAATCAGAGGATATACAGCTGAGTAAGAGTTTGTGAAAGGAGTCTTAATGATCAAAAAATGCTAAGCATGCATCTAGGTTGCATCAGTTTCTTAAAGCTGAGCTGTGCTTAAATTGTTCAATACATGATTCCATAACAGGCCAAATATAAAATAAATATAAATATTAAAAATAGCCTAGACATCTAAATATTAGATGATCAGATGATTTACAGTTCTATGTAATATGTCATGTTTCATGTTTTTGTAATGTTTCATACAGTGATTCAGGTCTACTGCTGTGAATAGGCTAAATACAACTTTGATTATTTTTATAGCCTACTACTGTATAGTTAACTTTGGCCTTGGTGCCCTGACATGGTCTTGGTCTTGTCTTGGACTCGGCATAGGCGGTCTCGTCCCCATCTCTAGCAAGATGGACCTGCTTCTCCCAGTGTCAGGCTCATATAAAGAGGAGGTTGCCGGGCTGGGTTAGTGTGTGGTCTTGGTCTATGTATACTAGACTACACAAATGAATGTGGCAGTTCCCTGGGAGGGGAGTTTAAATTGCGATATAAATCACTGCGGACATATAGGACATGGATTGTCATGTAGAGTAGCCATGACAAATGGTTGCCATGACAGGCCAATGAGAGATGAAATGCCTAAATGATTCATTTTCTTTATGTATAGATTTAGATCTTCTAGAACAACATTTATAATGCCCATCACATTTTTGTTTTTATTCAATCGATTTTTATCATTTTACACTCTCTCTCTCTTTGTCTGCCTCTCAGTAATGATGTTTCTTTACTGTGTCTGGGGAGTTATATCTGAGAGGGCTGTGAATTTGTCTGTGTAAATATATTAGAATTACAGACGGCATCCATGGAAAATGAACAGGGAGGGCACCTGACAGTCGTTTGTCATGAGTTGAACTGGGATGGTGTCTCCAGCTAATTTACAGGGGAATTTAGGAGTCAGAGAGGAGGCTGATGCCGGTCTGAAGCTTTAGGACAACGCGAGAGAGAGAGAGAGAGAGAGAGAGAGAGAGAGAGAGAGAGAGAGAGCGAGAGAGAGAGAGAGAAAAAGAGAGAGAGAGAGATGACAGATCTCAAAGACATGTCACTTGTTTGTCATGCTTTCTTGCTACCAGACAAACTGGGGGAATACCGCAGAAACAGGGGCAGTGTGGAAAATTGACAACTAAGAGATATCAAAGTGTCCATCATCCACGGTAAAACAAATAAACAACTTGTCGTATTTCAACAGTATTCCTCTGTGTGTGTGTGTGTGTGTGTGTGTGTGTGTGTGTGTGTGTGTGTGTGTGTGTGTTTGTGTTTGTGATGGGAGTGGGTTTGTGGGGTAAACAATATAGAGGGAATACCTTGTGATGCAATAATGGAACAGGACCTGGTGGTTCGTTGCCCACAACGCTTTGAGAAATAAACAATGTTTAGTCAGTTGGGATCATCTATTGTGTCAGATGTGACTTATCCCAAAAGCCCTAAACAGTGTCGAACACAGGAGAACAAATGACTCAAGACTGCGGTCTGGTCCTAGTGTTTATGTAACCTATTGCATAATAATCCTGTCGGCTTGTTGCCATTTGATGAACATACCCAAAGCTCTTATGCCTATACACCTGAACCATCTGTTGATTTAATACTGTGGATTTTGGTTGGCATGCTCTATTATGAGCATGGCATCTCTCAATCCCAAACCAGGATTAGTGGGTTTAGTTTTATATGGGCAGGGTAGAGAACAGATTGAAAATGTTTCAGATTTTATCTTTGAGTTTCTGTTCATTTTTGACAGCAGTTGCTGTTTTGAAGAACAAACACCTTGTTATCTGTAAAATATGTCACAGACTCCGGTGGGTAAGCTATAAGGAATGCAAATGTGGGGAAAACCGGCAGAGGTAGGCCTACAGTAATCATGAATTCTCACCTGTCAACAAATTTGTGAGAGCACAAAAATGGTCCTCTATTGCTTTCACTAATTGCTTTTTTTCCCGCCTTGGTGTAAATAGCTTAAGCTCTTCCTTAATACACAGACTGAAAGATTACATGTTTACTGAAGGGTGCTTTAATCTCGCACAGAATGAGAAAGATTCGACTTTCACATTCTGCATCGCCCTAATACATCCAAACCTAATCGGCTCTGCAGTCACATATAAAGCTGAGTTTTCACTTCACCCCCTCTCGTGGGGAACAGGGTGGTGTGTTCCAGGAAGCCGCGCTGCAACTGAATCACATCAGCTGACGAACAGCATCTCCCCATCCGCGGATGGAACAACCCGCCCGAGCCGGGTGCCCGAACGCTGACACAGGAGGCAGGTTGTCTGTGGTCTCTGAATGCAAGGCAGACTTCAGGAGGAGGAGGCGAAAGAAGGAAAACGGACTAAAACCTGTTACTATGGCTTCTAACTTCAATGACATAGTGAAACAAGGCTACGTGAAAATACGGAGTAAGAAATTGGGGGTAAGTGGCACTTGCTCCGATGTTACAGTGGCTACTGACGTGAATTGTTTCCAGCAGTAGGCAGCATCTGGATCCAAAAGGTTTTAATTGCTCCACTGCTATCCTGACGTGAACTTCCAAAAAAGAAAACAGCCAAACAGTTTATAAATGTGCACTTATACCTATTTACACTGTTATTACATTACAGTAACATAACAACATATAGTAAAGTAACCATCATCAATAACGTCCTTCACTCATTAGACTAGTTTTTAACGTTTGTTTAGTTTGAAGTGTTTTTTTTTTTCATTTAGTTTATAACTATCCGTTTAAACAGTTCTGTAAAAATAATGCTGTAGGCCTACACGCATATTTGTGAAGAGTTGCATTGATACAAAAGTTAATATCAATATTTCTTTGACAAAATGGATGAACGCAACTCAACGCAATACACACAGGTGAAGGATATTGATAATCAGGTGCAGTAACAGTTGAATAGTTCTTTCATGAACTATGGCTATATGTTGCCAGTTAAACCACCACACATATTCAAATAGAAAAAAATGCAAGACATTATTCCATTGAGAAATTAAATGTATTATGTGGTGCTGTGTATGTGTGTGTGTGTGTGTGGGAGGGGGGGGGGATGTTGCTCTATAGGCCCTATTCATATACGCATATGATTGTTTTATAAAGATTGTTCCATTCAGTCTCTTACTTTTGCTTTTTAGAAAAATCATAAATCAAATTCAAATGCATATGATTTACTATATGTGTGGCAGCAATGCTGGGTTTGCCTACAATTGAAAGTCTTCTTTTCCAGCCTTTGTTTGTAAGCTTTGTTTGTACACTAGCCGTTACTTTGTCTCTGTAGGCAAGCTTTGTGTGATGCATTATTTGTGCAATAGTCAGTTTCAGGTGAATTGGCTAAGAATATGCCAACAACTTTCAATCTAGTATACCATTTGTTGGACCAGCAACGCTGAACATATGGATTCTTTTGCTTTTGCCTCATACGGTTGTGGTGCCATTATTGGAAGCAATTATTTGTTATCCTTCTGGCATTTTTATTAGGTGATTTGTATCAAGGGTATCTGAAGAATGTCTTGATATTGTTTTTGTTTTTCATTTAATGTTCCACAACAGCTTAATGATGTCATCAGTTACCTCTAAATGTATGGATAAATGATTGAGTTTGCCCCTCGTTGATCATTGTCGATGTTGCTTGCCTCTGTTATTTAGGCGACATGGTGCTGGTTTCTATGCACTCACTGGGTTATGCATGCAAGAACCCTGTATCGTGTACAGTAGTACATGTGTTGTTGAGTTGTAAGAAACCATCAAACATTTTCGCCATGTCGTCCCCTGTGGGTTTGGTGCTGCAGCAGTAGAGTTCCTGACACCAGTCTTCCCGTCCTGTGTGGCGATTTGAGCCGCTGTTTGTCATTCTCATTACCTTCTGCACAGAAATCACTCTGAAATGAACCGTATCTATTAGAACAGGGTCTGGACGCTCCCAGTCAATGCTGCAGTCAAAAGGAAAGAAAGGGGAGAAAAGACAAGGCAGTTCACTGGCTTTTCATGTTTTATGCACAACCTGATATTTTTTTTATCTTAGTTGACTGAATCGGCCCAATGGTACAGTGGGTGCTAGATGCCTCAGAATATTTTTTTTTTTTTAACAAATGTCGTCTTGGATTCACGGATCAATACTCTCGAGCTGTAGGATGAGCTTCCTCTCTTTCTCTCTCTCTCTCTCTCACTTCCTCTCTCCCTCCCTCCCTTCTCTCTGTGGAGACTGAAAAGCCAAGTGGCTCAAACAAGACAAGTCTCTAAGAACACCACCACAGTCCGGCTGTTTGTCATTCGCCCTCTTCCTCTCCATACTCATGTTTGAAGAGGAAGACAAGCACACCCTAGTACCTTCACAACTTGACATCATTATCCTTTTAGTTGTACTTATGTTTATGATTGGCTAATGCTCATGCTCTCTGAAAGAGGCTAGTGTTGCAGTCTGCTTAAGAAGTTCATAATACAACTTTGATTTGACATTTCTTGCTATGGTTACTGGCAGTTGTAGATAACAAATACAACAGAATTGACAAGAGAAGAAACATACATTCTCACAATGATAGGTATTAAGTAAACTGATTAAAATGCCTTGCATACTTTATACCTGTATTGAGAAGGTCTTAGGTTATATTGTTTTTGGGGCTTAAATTGTGTTCTTGTTGGATACATATTGGAAGCTACTGTGTGGAGATCTCAGGAGGTGAAGAGAAACATATACATGCCCCAGTCTGATTGGTGCTCAGTGAACTGCAGGACCCATATAGATGTCACTGCATTTCCATTGATATGTGTTTATCCTCTTACAGCCTTGGCCTTTTCCATCCATGCTCAGGAGACTCGCATATACTCTGTGTTACTTGGAGGCATCGTTTACAATGTTATTCTGTCATCTGCTCAGTGAGAGACTGCTATTTTTGGAGAAAGAGAGTTAATTATGGGATATATTCATATATCATATTTTACAGTATAAAAAGTAGCACCACTGGATTGATTTTTTTATTAGAAGAAGCACTAAAGTAACCAATAAGTAAAATCCATCTAGGCTTCTGCCAAAATGTTGCTATTATATTATTGTTGTTTACTTGTTGTTCCAGGGCCCTCCTGGAAAAGACATTTAAACCTCAATGGGACTCACCTTGTTTACATGGCAGTTGTAGACATGGACTCAATAAAGATGATGCTCAGAAAAATTTAACTCAAGTTTGTTTGGTTTTAAAGTATGACTGCTGCTCACCTTTTTTGATATATATTGGTTCTGATGACCCACATTTGATGTCTATAATGTTAATCTGACATGGTTATTCTCGCACAATCCTCACTGCGCATTATATGTCATGAGATTAATATAGGCGCACAGAGGCTTGCAGTCTTGTGTACAGGCATCTAACATGAGCCACCATAGATATGAAAGGGTTTTATGTGAACGGTTAAGCAGATACCACCATCTGCTGCAAACGGCTGGCCCCATTCTAGGTGCTGCTGAAGCTCTATTGAGGAAAGATTAACTTGTCTAACCGTTGTCCTTTTGTTTCTCTGGGATATTTCAGTACTAGTGGGGGAATTGGGGGGGGGGGGGGGGGGGGGGCTAAGTGGGAGTTCGCCCACCCCCCAACCCCCCACTCCCACCAGCGGCAGACTGTATACTGAGAATATGTATTATTATGATGTGTGTTATCCTTGTCCATTATACTACGTGAAACAAAAGCATTGCATTAGAGAACAGTTGAGTCATTGTTGAACCAGTTAGCCATTTTATATCAGGGTCACCCTAGTGTTTCTACTGTCTGTAACAATGAGCGCACTGATTGCTTCTGTGTCCTTGTGAGGACTTTTGGGGGAAAAAATGATAATGGTAATTGTTTTTATTGTTGAGGGGAAAAAAGACAGGCATAATGAAGGAATCATTATCTGGTGAAATTCCATTCTGTTGAGCCACCACGCTTTTATCTTTAAGCACTTTAAGCGTTTCCTTGATTGAGCCACGCGGCTCTCTATCCTCAGTCATTCATCAGTGTCATCCTCTCCGTCAGTGTGTAGTCCTCTCCAGCTAAAGAGACAAGCATTTAAGTATTACCCTCGCCAAAGTACAGCTCCTTTCACTCACCTTGTCATCATGTGTGTGTGTACGACTGGTGGAGTTGCCTCTCTCCTTCTCCACTCTGCAGTCGCATTCATACAAATTGAACTGCGTTTCTTTTTCCTCTCCTCCTGTATGCACACAGATGTGCCGTGTGGATCAGGTAGGATCCATTAGTTCTGGCCTCGTCAGGCTTATTGAGACAAAGCAGAGGATGGATGGCCAGCTGTAATTGGTCCTGATGAATGGGCTCAATGCAGGCTACGGGAGCTCCATTGTAAATGTTATTTGCAGTGAACTATGCTGCAGTATTTTGCAGTTCCTTTCTATAAGATAACTGTTTGCCTGCACGTCGATTTACACATTTGACATCATTAATCCTTTCACTGTTAATTATTTTATTATTTTGTTTGTGGCAAGGAGTAGGCCTGATTGATTAAGCAATACAGGAAGTAGTGGGATCAGTGTCACCTGATAGTAACATGATCCATGAGCAAGCCATTTTTTATGGACTACATGATGTATTACATTTCTTAATTTAGCAATGTACAGTATGCTGTACAGTATATATATATCGACTACTATTCAAAAGTATGGGGGCACTTTCCTAATTTTAAGTTTTAAAACCGAAATATTATTATTACAAATACAAATCATTTCTTCTAATCTTATTGACTATTTTCCCCATTAATTAATTTCCCTATATATATTTGATATTCAAATTAATTTAATCTATTTTTTGTTGAAATATCCAAGTAACTCTGACTTTTGAATGTTAGTGTGCATTATAGTACACATCACATATTCATCAGTATGTGGTTCCTGGGTACTGATGATGATGTTACGACTCAGACAGTTGCAGCTCAGACAGTTCTACCAGTTCAGCCCAGAAACACAAGGCTTGTGATAGTGTTTGGGAGCCACTACACCATGGAAGATGCTGTGTTGGCTGTGCCATTGAGGTCTCTGGGATGCGTGTTGTTTTTGTGTGCTAAGCTAGGCTCTTTGACAGAGCACATTTGCCATCATGCTAGAGGCCCAAACAACAGCTTTGTTTCCACCCCTCGTGGACTGCTTACAAAGTGCAAAGTTTGCTAATCCACGCCGAAAAGTCAAAGCTCATCACACACTCTCCCGGATGGCAATTTAATTTCTCTAATCCCATGTCCTTATGCCAGACTGGCACTTAACAGAAAACCAAATTTAAAAGTCAAATCAGGATCTCCCACCCTCCCCTGATCCTCTTGCCTAAACAGACACACACACACACACACACACACACACACACACACACAAATACAAATACACTCACACTTGCACTTCTGCGTGCGCACACACACACGCGCGCACACGCGCACACACACACACACACACACACACACACACACACACACACACAGACACACTCTTCCTATCTCTCTCACTGAGACACACAGACACACACACAGGAACACGCACAAGAGTGAAGTAGTCATTTAATGTGAAGTCTTCATTTATTAGGCTTAGATGGCCTAAACTTTGATTAAATGGCTTTGGCTTTCATATAAGGAGGACTGACCCATTCACTGATTCTATCTTAAGCAAGGCCACAACATAAGGGAGTGACATCAAGAGAGGAGCACTGTGGCCCGAGCCTCTTATTTGGTTACTCAGGGACAGATCCAGATTGAGTAATATAATGAGCGCTTTTACTTGTAGGGTTAGTATTTCAGTGTAAAAAACATACTATTTTGTCTATTTTCACATTTGAAGATGGACAAATATAGCTAAGTGGTGCTTGATCAATACAGCTTAAGGGTTTTATTTGCATCATGTAAGCTAGTATATTTGATTATCCTAAACTTAAAAAAAAAAAAAAAAAATTCTTGGCAACCATGTCACTTCCTGTGGTTATTCATACAATGATCAAAGCCGGCGTATTAATCGTCATTTTTTTACATGCCCTAATTTGTGTTGCAGCCACCACCTCTCATATGCACTTGAGTGTAACGTGAGTGCAGCCATCAGAGACACCCGAGCTCTCAAGCGCGGCTCCTGTGAGGCAGAGAGCAAAAGAGAGAGAAAAGCCGCCTCCTGGTCCAAACGAATCTATCACAGGAGCATTTAGCCCGGCTCTTTTATCCTCTCGTCATTTGGGCAGCATTAATCACCGGGCCGCCCGGGCCTTTCCCCAGGGTTCCAAGCAGAGTACCCCCCCCCCCCCCCCCCCCCCCACACACACACACACACACACACACACACACACACACACACACACACACACACACAACCCACAGGCTCACTGCCTCACAGCCTCAGAGCTTCAGCTGCCTGGGCAAGTGGAGTGACACAGTGCCTTCACATCACTGCCATGTGTCACGTCACGTCACGCCACGACAGATCAGGCCAGACCTGGGCCAATTCCAGGCCAGGTTTGCACCACATCCACATCAGAGAAGTTCTAGAATCAGCTGCCTCAAGCATTGATTGATCTACAGTCAAATCTACAGTGATTCTAGAATCATCTGCCCAGTCAGTTTGGTTCTACATGATCAATATTTACAAACATTTAATTGTCAGTGTCATTCAAAGCAATGTTATGAACGACAGAAACGCTGACAGCCAGTCAGAATCCATCAAATTTCAGGCATCACATATTAGTGAACATGAAGGATATTCCTCAGACCTTCCGTATTGTTGGTCGTATTGTGGACGTTCATATCTTTACAGTTACAGTTGTTTTAGCAGTGTGGATGGGCCTCAGAGCTCATGTCAGACCAGGGCCACAGCAGTCTCAGGAGGATCAGCTGCTCTGGATGACATGTCGTAACCCAGAGGACATGCGACGGTTTGACAAGGATCATACTGTATATATTAAAATGGAAACAAAAATAGCACTAATCCGCTGCGGGCACAGGTGTGAGTACCAAAGTTGATTAGGATGTAAAAGTACACCCTTTTCCTCACAGTAATCAACTTATGTAACCCTGCACTGTTACATGCACACTGTGTATCTACTGTATGGAGCTGGGTTTGCTAGATATGGGAAGAATTCTCTTTTTGCTATTTCTTATGTGTCATTACGTAAGAGTTTTCTTTCTGTCTCTCTCTGTGTATGTATGTGTTCTGTCAAACCTGAACTTTGCAAGGAAGGACTGATGTTCATTTTGAATGGAATTTGCATTATAATGATTTCTAGATAACAGCTCACTGTGGGAAGGATGTTGCCCTGATCTGAGCCACAGTATGTGCCTATCTGGGTTGGTCCACTTTTAAGACATCTTACTGGGGAAACAGGGAGAAATCGACAATCTAAAATAAGCAACAGTGGGCTGAACTCTTTCTTCCTACATAGCAGTGCAGACAGGATCCCACAATGCAATTCAATTCCACACACACTGTCAATCCTTGCTTTTGGCCCCCACCAAAAAAACCCAAAAAGTGTCAGATTGAAACATCACAGATGCTGTGGCTATTCTGGGAAAACCTGAAGCACTTCACTAGAGGCGAGACCCTTGGCTCAGTGGCCGGAGGTGTCCAGCCTACACACAGGCATCGTTCCTCACGGAGAATAAAACGAAATAAAATAAAATAAAATAAAATCAGCCTCCTCACCTTCCCACCTGCACAGCCTGGCTCGACTTGGCTCTTTTGTCAGGATGAATAAGCATGGGGCTGTGCACACCTACAAAGATGACCACAGTCATTATTTACTTATTTATTTATGTATTCGTTTATTTGGTTATTTATTTATTTCCCTGTTGATGAAGAATGGGTTTGTGTGAGTGCATACTGGATATGGCTGATTGCTTTTAAAAGATTCAGTACACATGAACTGGGTGAAGAGTAGTAGAACGGTGCTGCTATCTAGTTTTCTATTACGCTAGTGATCATATATCCTCAGGAGTTATTGTTCAGAAGATGAATTTTGAATAATAGCTGTCAAAGTCAATGGTATATTAGGTAGGACACAGTGCAGTTACCAAAGAAATCACTTCCAGCTAAGCAGAGAAGGAGGAAGAATCACTTATCAAGCTGATCGCAACATGTAATCATGAGCTGTGAATGGGCTCGGGAAGGATATATGTTGAAAACTGGTGATATTTCCAGTCCTTTCAAGGAAATGCAGAAATGAATTTTGAGGACATTTTCTTCATTGCTATACATGGTTTTGATTAAGGGCTGATGTGTAAAATGTTGAATGCCAGTCTCTCTCTCTCTCACTCTCTCTCGCTCAAACCTGTCTGACTTTCTTGAATATAACTGCATTTGCCAAGAGTGTGTTTTAGAACACATTCTCCCATTCACAGCACACAGCTATGAATAACCCTTGGTGTCGTCTGCTTCCATAGACCTGTGTAATGTCTCGGCAGATGACACGATTCCATCTGTTAATGCTATCAGGCTTTAATAAATTGGATTAGTGGAAATGAGCCTTTTCATTAGCAAGCAGGTCCTTATATCTTACTTCATTTTTTTAAGTTGATAAAATGAGATGACTGTGTGTCCCTGAAATAGCTGGTGGAAGATGCACAGCATCTCTCCTGTGTAATTATGCATATTTGGCAGCATGCACCTAATTTACCCCTGAAACAGACTGTGTATATATAGGAAGCTGCAGCAGTTTAATCAGTATGCTGGAAGCCTTGAAGTAAAAACTTATCTTGTCAGGAAGATACACTCGATAGGTTCATGAACCTGGGAACCAGCGACCCAAACTCCTAATGATAATTAGTCTGATTGGGTGATTTACAGTAAGTGACCCTACGAGAGTGCGTATGATGAATGGATTTGGCCCAGTGGTATGGATCTACCAGAGCAGCCTTGGATCAGGGACAGATCAGAGCCAGATCTGTTCTTTTGTCATCATGTGATCAGCCTAACACGTTACATAACCAAATGACCATACTCTCAATCTAACCACAGGTCAATGTAAGTGCATTCTTTGGTATTTTTCTTGGAAAAGATTTCAAAAACTGAAACAAAACAAATCTGATCAAAATCAAGGCAAAATCAAATTCTGGAGAGTCAGTCATCTTGGATGAGAGAAGCAGAAGTACAGTGTTTCATTGGTGCAGAACACCAGAGGAGGGCTTCTGCATCTCTGGCACAGGTTTCTCCACAGGAGGTCCTTCTGCCCCCTCCTCCGTGTGGCATAGCCTGCTCCAGAGGGGGATTAGCAGCCCTTACCTACCCCACCTGCGTCTATGTAAACATATACCCATTCCCCCAGGGGTGCACATTTGAATTTGCCAAAATCTTTAAACTGACAAGTACCGGTACTTCTTCATCTCTTGCTTCCTTTTTTTATTTGTATTTGAATTGTAAAGTCGGTTCTTCATGGTACATACTATCTGCATTATTATTGTGTGTCTGGAGCCAGGCCAACACAGACTTGTAGTTTAGATGGAGATTGTGCTTTTCTTAGTATTGCTGAGGGAAGGCATAATACAGAGAGGCACGGATAAGAGATTGTCAATGCGCAAGCAGTAGTAATCATGATGATTGAAAAGTAAATCCTCAGAGGAGCAACGCACCAAGTTTGACGTCCGAAGAGAAAGGGATTAAACGGGGAGAATTTCCCTAATGCACAGGAATAGTGCTGTGCTTATTTGCCCTGTTCACTTACATTAGACAAGCATTAGTCAAATAATATTGCTGAGATTAGAATTATAGATTGAGGGAAATTGCTACGAGGATGTCCTTGAAAAATGGATTTGAAAAAGTTTTGTGGTATTATTTCTGTAATGGACGAATAACTGCACTCAAATAAGCACACTCAAGACATTTATAGGAAGCTCCTCTGTGCTCCCGAGGCCTCAGTAACAAAACAGCATTCCTCAAATATATTGGAGAAACTTGAATATTGACCTACTTTTTTTCTTCAAAATTATGGCTGCTATTTTTGTAATCTGCTTGTGTGTGCAGAGCAAAGACATGAGGTGATATGCGGTGTTGTGTTTGACATTTTAACTAATGCTGCTTGTGAAAGGTTATCGTGACCTACATGTTCCTACATGATTTTTTCCCACCTCACTTCGCTGTCTCCCCTTCCTGCTCCGGGTTTGTATTCAGATAAGGCGCTTCGTTCGTGAAAGGAAAGAGCAAAATCTGACGTTCTGGTGACAATATGTGCATGACCGGCTGCTAGGACGCAAGTAGAGAGAGAAAGAGAGAAAGACAGAAAGCCTTAATGATGATTGCATTTTTAGAGCAGGGCCCTGGCTGGAAGAAGCAGCCTCTCTCCCCATCCTCAATAAAACATATGGTGCATGATACGGCTTTCCACTCTGGGTCGTGCACGTCTGAAGAGATCAGACCGGGACTTGTCATTGACTGCTAAATGAGACTGGAGTCAGTATTAGTGTCTGCAGGGGCTGTTAGGATGAGGCATCGTGGAGCACACCAAGGGTCAGAGAGAGAGCAACTGTACACAGTCAGGCTTGTGTGTGTATGTATGCGCATACTGTGTGTGTGTGTGTGTGTGTGTGTGTGTGTGTGTGTGTGTGTGTGTGTGTGTGTGTGTGTGTGTGTGAAAGAGAGAGAGCCTGAGTGCCTGTGTTGGTAGGCTACTGCTGCCACACCACTCCTGATGATCACATCAGCAAGCCTCATCTCTGAAACACACACAGGCACACACAAACTGAAATGTCCAAGCTTATAGTCACCTAATGCACACTAAAACACATGCTCTCACTCATATAACTCATATTTCCCAATGCCCCCTCTCACACCTCTCTGTCTCTCTCTCTCTCTCTCACTCTCACTCTCACTCTCACTCTCACTCTCACTCTCACTCTCACACACACACACACACATACATACATACATACATGCACTCTGTAACTCATGTTTCCCTATGCCCCTCTCTCTTTTTCTCTCTCTTTCTCTCTCTCTCACACACACACACCTGCACTCGCACACACACACACACACACACACACACACACACACACACACACACACTGGTCCTAATACTGTATGTGGTGGATGTTCTGTCATGACAGCTCGTGTTATCAGCTTCCTCTGTCTGGGGAGACACAGGGCAGACTGAATGGGCTGGACTGAATGACTGCCGGATTAGAACCCCTGTGCTGACACCGCCTGACCTCTTAGGTAGCCGAGGGAGAGGAGCGACTGCCACTGCCACTGCTGCCGCCACTGCCTCCGCATATGTATCACATTTCTGGACCGTGGTGGAGAGCACATGAATGTTTCATTGAAAACTCCATCCAAGCATGGGTGATGAGACAGGGAGAAGGATTCCGTGATTACTTGTACAGGAGGTAGCGGTGCATTTTGCATGAAGGATTTGGGCTGTCCCAGATAAAGTAATCTATGATTAACTGGGCCAAGGCGCTCTCGCTCTCGCTCTCTCTCTCTCTCTCGCTCTCTCTCTCTCTCTCTCTCTCTCTCTCTCTCTCTCTCTCTCTCTCGCGCGCTCATCTTCATACAGCAGCCCGAGTCAGGGCCAAATTACAAAATGATTTTGGAAGTAAATGTGGTGGGGGGGGAGGGGGGGGGGGGGGTAGCCAACAGTGATAGTTCGGCTAACGCCGACTTACTGGAGGACAGGGTTAGACATGATTGCCATAATGATGATTTTAACAACTGCCCAACAGCATAATAAATCAAACTCTGAGGATGTAATGAGTAATGTTGGGCACAGAACTAGTCCTGTCACATTTGTGTTTGGATTCGTAACACTGTCGGCAATCATGTTATTTATGGACACACAGCCAGTGCTCATTAGTATGCTAGAGTCCATTCATTTTTTGTAATACCTCAAAAAGTCTCCAAGGATTGTCTGCACTATTATTTGTAAGCCTGGCTTTAAATTGCTTGGGAGTTGCTTAAAGAAGTTGTCAAGGTAGAAGCAGCTGTCGTCTATTATGCTTATTTCATTATTTTTATGCAGCCCAACTCTCCTTGTACTTGTATTGGCTATTGTTGGAGGTGCTATGAATATAATTCACCCAGACTGAAAGCTACATGCCAATGAAACATACGAATGGCTTTTTTTAAAAAGGTTCACCACACAATTTGTTGGATGACTAATTCATTCTCAGAAGTTTAATAATAAGAGAGTGATTAAAAAAATCAACAGTAATTTCAGGCATTGCATTTGCACATCACTGTGGGAAAGAAGAACAGTGTGGTGAGAAAATATTACAGCATCAAAGGCTTTCTTAATCTCACAGAAAGGCATTTTCCTCGTGATTTTTCCATATTGTCCCTGTACATTTTCCTTCCCTCGTCTCATGAAAACCGTCTACATGAGATCCCCATGATTGTCCCCGGGGACCAAAAACTATATTAAAGATGATATCTTGTCATCTCCTACATAGCTGCTCTATTTTTACCCACTAATAAAAGCCTATAGGCCTACCCAACACGTCTCTTCCCCATACCATCATCATCGGCTGCTGGACTGCACGTAGAGTCCATACGTTGGTGTCCCTTTTCAAGTCACTGGCTCAGCTATTAATTGCTATCTTTGGCAGCAGACATTCTGCTGAATACCTGATTGAGCTGGCTGAACAATGTAAGGCCAGGCAGGGGACTGCAAGCCTGGCGATAACCTTGTGTGGCTGGTGTATCTGTCTGAGCTGGGGGGAAGTGAGTGTGAATGTCTGGCAGGCGAAAGGGAGGGAGGCGGGCGGCAGCGACGATGACGGGCGCAGCTAATGAGATAAACTTCACCTTTGACTGCCCGCGACTCCGAAGGCGCACTTGACAGGAATTTTCGCTTTTAAAGGTGAGGCGTCAGGTTTCTGCAACAACAACACCGCCGTCTCGTTGCGTCTCGTCTCGTCCCGCGCTCCCCTGTCGGAACATGAAAAGGTCACGCACGCTCCCTCGGCCCTCAGTGGGTTGTTTTGTCTTTAGGTCAGATAACGTCTAACTCATGCATTACTCCTGCCCACTGAGTTTACCAGGATTGCTGCAGTATAGTAGGCCCACTGTCACACACGCTATTATTGCATATTTTCGTGGGATTCACAAATTTTTTTGTTTTGATGTCACATACTGTGGACAATATCTTAATTATCCCAGCAGGGTGCCACATGGTCATTTTGCACTACCAAGAGCTGGCAGTTCTTTTGTATATAGTTTTTGTTTGGTCCTTGTTTTAATGAAGTGGCTAAATTTACCTGTCTCTTGTTCGCTGAAGTGAAGGGCTCTCAAGCACGTCTCTAATTTCCAGCATTTGGGAGGAACACGGTGCCCCTGATTCATAATTAACCAGCCTGCCACAGACAAGGGGAGTTGTATTCATTAATCAGCCTTTGAAATTTTCTCTGCGCAATCAGCGTGCTCGCAAAAGGTAGGGTCCATCCTGGGCTCTTAGACCCCCATTGAGAGGCACTGTAAAGCTGCGAGCATAAAAGGAGTCTGATTGCCTATTCATTTGCATGCTCTCTCTTTAAGGGACCCCGCTTGGCTGAGTGTTGTCTGAACCCCTTCATCAGAGTTTGAGACACGGGCAAATCAGCCGTGCTGCAGGTTTGCCCTCTCGGATAGAAAGCTGTGGGAAAACTAGGAGGGTGTGTGTGTGTGTGTGTGTGTGTGTGGGGGGTATATTTGCACATGTGCAATGCTGTCAAGAGCAGCAGACAAGCACTGCAGAAAAGTCTCTTATTGTGTTTCCAGGAACCCACAGAGTTATCGTGAAACCATTTGATGGAGTAGATTACCCCATGGGGCTAACAAGAATGCACTGACTATGGACAGATATCATTGCATGATATGATAGTAACACCTTTTGCCGGGAAAAAAATTGTACAAAATGGCATCTTATGATTCATGATAATTTTCATTTTGCAAAGATGAATTCATATCACATTTGTTTTCCATGCATAATAATAAATGAATAAAAGATGGAGTCATCATGTTGTCATCATGTTGATGACTAAAAAGCAATACTGGAACCTGTCCTTCAAAACATATCAGTGGCTATGGTATGTTGACATGCAGAAGTACAAACCACATGCATCTATAAACCTACAGTAGCATCTTTGTCTAAACAAGACTGCAAAATAATGTGGTGAAGACCAGGCTACCTGGGAGCAGAGCAGAACACATGAATCTTACACTTTCTTCTCTGTGCTTAGTTTTAATCTAGATCAGATAGAGCAGCACCAACACCACCCTGGCTATTTAGAGGATGATTAAGCAGGAGAAAAGGATTTCCAAAATCTCACACATTAAACATATTGCCAATTAAAACACATGCTGTGTTTTTATGCATTTTACTTTACAATATGTTTTTATGGCCTTCATGCATTACTTTTCATTTCGCCACTTAGTAATGATACCCCTGTCTGCTCCTGAATGTAAATTGAATTAATCTGCAGCTCGAAGGAACAAAATAAAAAAGGGACTATGTCATTTGATTGTTAATCAACTGGGGTTGTTTCTTAGATGATAGTTCACCAACATTTAGTAGACAAATTGCAAGAGAAATAATGGAAAATAAGTATAAAGGAGGGGTGTGCTGCTCCTATCAATTACCCCCAAATGCCTTGCTAAGCTCAGGTATAAAAATGAGTCTCGCCCAGCAAAAATGACTTTTGTGGTCGCAAACTGTGATGAGGGAAGACATATACATCAACAAAATGACTCCTGACCACCTCAAGGCGTGAAAAACCTCTGTGAGAATTAATTCTTGTAATCGGCACAGAGGTCTTTTCGGTCATCTTTCTGCGAGGGCCATATCGCCTTCTCCATGGCCTCAGACGAGACCGCCTCAACTTTCTATTATCATGTCTGCTCAGAGGATACCATAAAACAGTATTATATTAAGATAATAAAGCATGGACGGGGTCCAAATGTCCCTTTGGCCAACTCCTCATCAATCTATCATTAAATGTTAAACTACCTTCGCAGAGATGTCTGTCATTTTTAATGGGAAGTGTGGCATCATCTGCATATATCATTGGCAGAAAAGCAGATGTGGACGTTTGGATGGGGGAAAGGCCTTTCCACTTCATTTGTTAATTATGATACTTTTGGGTTATTGATGTCATTAAAAAAACATGACTTCAAGAGCCAAGACTCGAGGGTTTAAGTAACTTTTTTTTGCTATATATGGTGAGTCAGAGAGAGAGAGAGAGAGAGAGAGAGTCTCTCTGTGTGTGTGTGTGTGTGTGTGTGTGTGTGTGTGCGGTGTCTGTTCCTCACATTCATAGTGTTCCTGGTTGACCTTGAAGATGTCCCCGGGGAAAGAAGAGATGTTTAATCTGATAGAGCCATAGACCTGGCTGGGGGGGGGGATTCTGGGCCATCTTACTTTACTTTTTTAATGGTCACATGTGGAGCAGACAGAGAGAGAGAGAGAGAGAGAGAGAGAGAGAGAGAGAGAGAGAGAGAGAGAGAGAGAGAGAGAGAGAGAGAGAGAGAGTCTGCAAATCAAAGAGGGACCTGGATATATTTCGTCTCCTGGAGTAACTGAAATACAACGACTTTAAGTACACAGAAATGGAATGCTAATAAATGCTAGTAGAGACTTTTGGTGAACTGAGTCTTAGATAGATGATAGATAGATAGATACTTTATTGATCCTCAAGGGGAAATTCAAGAATATTGTCTTGTGAATATTGTTCCTGAATAAACTATATTTCTTTGTCTCATACAAAAGGATATAATATAGAGATGAAAGGCTCTGTTAAATAAGCACTCTCAAAGAAAAACACTGGCTACACTTACACTGCTTAGAATATACCAATATTGAACAAATATAAAATGCACAAAGGTGGATCAATTGGATGTTATGCAGTTTGCAGCTTAATTGTTTGCATAGTTAAGACATAACTCATAATGTCAGTGTTAGTCCTACACTTAAAGGTGTGTTTTTTGTTGTAAAAATTTAAACCACTTCTACTGCAGTAATTATGAGGACACGGCAACAATAATAGCACCAAGCACTTCTGTATCTCCAGGAGACTCATTGCATTTGTTTACATTTTCATAAATAATCAAGGAGCGTGCATGTAAAGTACACAAACACTGTAAAACATGATTTATTGCACCTTGATGATTTATAGCGTCATATTTATGGCACCTTGGTCTTATTTGTCTAATGAACGGATATGTTTTCCATATTTTTTGCAGATCTTCCGGCGATGTTGGCTGGTTTTTAAGAAGGCCTCCAGTAAAGGACCACGGCGATTAGAGAAGTACCCTGATGAGAAAGCAGCGTACTTCAGAGGGTTTCATAAGGTAACGTCTCCCCCACATGCTGCATTCATGATATAAGAGACTCTCACAGCACCATCAAGCCAAAAAGAGAAACACTGTCAACCCACTGGAATGCCACAATGAAGTGTCATTGTTGTGATTTATGAGAAAATGTTATTTTTCAAAAAATTGCTAGAAATAGATATTGTGAACATAAACACCTACACATGAAGTTGTCTCAAACATGAAAATGATACAAAGTAGGGGCGGAATGTGTGTTGTTTTATAGATGTCTCACACACACACACACACACACACAGAGGGGGACAGAGGCGCGTGCAAGGGGAACTCAAAGCCAAGCTGAAGGAGGCTAAGGAGGACTACAGAAGGAAGGTGGAACAGAAGTTGCAGGAAAACAACATGAAGGAGGCATGGGACGGCATGAAGGCTATCACTGGCCTGAAGAAGAGCAGCAGCTCTGTGGAGGGGGACCTGGACCTCCACTTCTACAACAGGTTTGACTGCCCTGCTCCAGCTCCAATGGTAGTGGTCTGTCCACCACCCCCGGCTGACTCGGACACTGCTCTTGTTTGCGTGCCTGCCCTACCCCCACCTCCCAGCCTCCCAGTCTCTCCAGCTCTGCATCCCGGTGACATCCAACAACCTAAGTCACCTCACGCCCTTCCCCCGCCTGACGCCTCCTTGCCTGTGCCTGTTGAAGTGTCCACAACTCTGGCAGCCTTGACAGGGACATCAAGGAGGTGGTCATCCCCCAGCCCCCACCCCCACACCCCCTCAATACCAGTGCAACACTCACCTCCACCATCACAGGCTATCGTACCCCCACCATCACTGGATATTGCACCCCTCCCCCACATGGCGATCACGAACAATGAGGTGACAACGACCTCAGTAAACAGCCATCAGACACACAGATCCCAGATGCACCCCTCCCCCTCCCCTCCCCTCACACCCCCCCATCATCACAGCAGATCAAGTAAGAGCTCAACTAAAGAAACTTCATACCAATAAGGCAGCGGGGCCTAACAGACTGTGTCCAAGGCTACTTAAGACCTGTGCTGCTGAACTGGGGGAGCCACTGAAGCACATCTTCAATTTCAGTCTACACCTCGGACAAATTCCAACACTGTGGAAGACATCATGTCTCACCCCTGTCCCTAAGAAGCCACACCCTAGTGAGCTTAATGACTACAGACCTGTCGCTCTAACATCACATGTGATGAAGACAATGGAGCGACTGGTCTTAGGTATGCTCAGACCCCAGGTACGCCATGCACTAGACCCGTTACAGTTTGCATACCAGGAGAAAGTGGGCATGGACGATGCCATCACTTATCTTCTACACAGGACACATTCTCACCTAGACAAGGGGAAAAGTGCTGTGAGAATCATGTTCTTTGATTTCTCAAGTGCTTTTAACACCATCCAACCCCTCAGACTGGGAGACAAGCTCTTGCAGATAGGGTGTGGACACTCACCTGGTAACCTGGATTACAGATTACCTGACCGAGCGACCACAGTTCGTCCGACTGAAGAACTGTCTCTCTGACACTGTGATCAGCAGCACCGGAGCGCCACAGGGAACTGTGCTCTCTCCAGTCCTATTCACCCTGTACACATCTGACTTCTGCTACAACACCGAGTCATGCCACATGCAGAAGTTTTCTGACGATACTGCAATTGTGGGGTGTATCAGGAACGGGCAGGAGGAGGAGTACAGGAGCCTGGTGGAGGACTTTGTGCAATGGTGCAAACTCAATCATCTTCAACTCAACACTTCAAAGACCAAGGAGATGGTTGTGGATTTCCGCAGGTCACTAAGCCCACTCTGCTACCAGTCTCCATTGATGGGGTCAATGTGGAGGTGGTAAGCACCTACAAGTATCTGGGTCTCCACCTGGACAATAAACTGGACTGGTCAGCCAACACTGACGCACTCTATAAGAAAGGGCAGAGCAGGCTGTACTTCCTGAGGAGGCTGCGGTCCTTCAATGTGTGCAGCAAGCTCCTCAGGATGTTCTACCAGTCTGTTGTTGCCAGCGTCCTCTTCTATGCAGTGGTATGCTGGGGAGGAAGCACAAATAGGTAGGATGCGGGGCAACTTGACAGGCTGGTAAGGAAAGCTGGTTCTGTAGTGGGAGCTGAGCTGGAGTGCATCACTTCAATATCTGACAAAAGGACCCTGAACAAACTGATCAACATCTTGGACAATGAGTGTCATCCACTCCACAGCACTATTGTAAAGCAGAAGAGCCTGATCAGCTGGAGACTTCGCTCACTGCTTTGCACAACAGACAGACTGAGGAAGTCATTTGTCCCCAGAGCCATTGAACTGTTCAATGCTTCACTTAAGGGAAGAGTAGAGATAGACTTCTCCGCATAATCTGTCTGCCTCTTCACCCCCACCATGTTTGGATACTGTCTGTCCACTAGCCACTTTTTACCACTGTCTTTCTGCCTCACTGTTTGCGTGCTATATTAGGACATATGCATAACCCCTCCCCCCATGCCACAGCCGAACTGTGGCCACACTTATACCTTTTCTTAATATAGTTATATATATATATAGATAAATAGATATATATTGACTTTATTCTTGCACTGTTGCACTGTTGGACTTACTCATTTGCAACATCACCATGACACTCACTCACACAGAGCACCTTACCTTACCTTACTATGCACAGAGAATCACAGGCTCAGTCCCTGTCTCAGTCATTGCAAGCGCCTCTTGATTGATTAATCACCCACTATGTGGATACTGTTTTTAGAATTGATTTAGATTAAGTGTTATTTAGTATAATTTGTATTTTAGTATATTTAGTATATTCTTTATCTTCAACTGTCCTTATTGCTTAGTTGTGTTTTTTATATTACATACTTTTAATTACTTTTTTCTGCTGTTAGTGAATGTGTGTGTGATGTCTGTATGCTACTGAGACCTTGAATTTCCCCTGGGGATCAATAAAGTATCTATCTATCTATTTATCTATCTATCTATCTACACACACACACACACACGAGACTAAAGGTGCATCACATGGCTGGATTTCATCCCAGGTACCCAACATGCCCAAGAAGACGCTGTTCAATATTCAACAGTGATATGGGCTTTGCGTGTAGTGGTAAAAGCTCTAGATAGAGCTATTTTCCATTAAAAGTCTTCCCAAGTCACGCTGCATGGCCCTGAAATCAGTTCACTTACTGTCTTACGCTGGCAGATAAGTGCATTATTCAAACAGACGCAGATATTGCTGTTAAGATTCCATTAGGACAGATTTTTGGTCTTATCGAGTTCCTTCGAGGCTTCTTCCTTCCTTCCTTCCTTCCTCTCCTTTCTTTCTCTCTTTTTTTACTTTTTTTGAAGTAGATAATCTCCCTCTCTCCCACTCCTCTGTTCTTTGAAACTATTCCAATTAGGACTCATTAGGACTGGTGCGGCAGCTCCGTGCGGCGTAAGTGACTAACGCGCTCGGCGGCAGAACTTAAATAATGAGTGGGAGAGCCCCGCGCCTCGATTGGGACCGTGACATCTCCGGCGCTCTCTTGATGCCGTGTTGTCAAATGCCAATTCATCCGCGATTATGAGCGCTCTAATGTGATGTGCTGTCAGAGACGGGGGGGTTATGGGGGGCGTTAAGACGAGTCCTCCCTCTCTCTGTCTGTCCTTATCTGCCCTCCTTAGCTATCAGAGTGTGGGCTTAATGCCATGCTTCACAAGGACACAACAAACATGGAGGGGAGTATTGAAACGGTCCACTAGAATGTCCATGACCGAGGAGAAAAGGAGGAATAGAACCCTGCGGTTCTCCAGTGTTCTTGAGGGTATTGGTCATGTGTCTGCCATCTAGCCAGAGATCTTTACCTCTTTGTTGATTGTATGTCTCATACCAGCTGGGCTGATTTGAACTCACCAACGCTAACTCATGTCCGGCCACAGCTCAACAGCTAATACCTACAATCAGTCCATTCATTTAGTGTTGAACAATGAGACCCACGAGGGAGAGACATGATTTTTCAAACCCGTCAGATTGATGTCAGGATGTGTGTTCCTACATCTGGACACTTTGGTGATTTCAGCTCTAGGTTGGGTTGGTGAGGCGTAAGAAGGAAGGGGCAGGAGCCAGTGTTCGGTACATTACCTCTCCCAGTCACCGGGGCACAGCGTCCACTGCACAACACAGATCACAGGATGATCAATGGAGGCGATTTAGTTCACGCGCTCTGGGTCCTGTACCAGCCACGAGAGGAGAGAGAGAGCAGGAGAGGAGAGAGAGAGCAGGAGAGGGAGAGAGAGAGAGCAGGAGAGGAGAGAGAGAGAGTAGGAGAGGGGGAGAGAGAGAGCAGGAGAACAGAGAGAGAGCAGGAGAGGAGAGAGAGAGCAGGAGAGGGGGACAGAGAGAGCAGGAGAGGAGAGAGAGAGCAGGAGAGGAGAGAGAGAGAGCAGGAGAGGGGGAGAGAGAGAGCAGGAGAGGAGAGAGAGAGCAGGAGAGGGGGAGAGAGAGCAGGAGAGGAGAGAGAGAGAGCAGGAGAGGGGGAGAGAGAGAGCAGGAGAACAGAGAGAGAGCAGGAGAGGAGAGATAGAGAGAGCAGGGGAGAAAGGGATAGCTTGAGAGAGAAGGCAAGAGAGAAGTAGATGGTGAGAGAATAATGATAGGGGGAGACTGAGAGGATTAGAGAGAGATAGAGAGAGAGAGAGGGAGGAACAAGGATACATAGGGATATATTGAGTGAGAAAGAAAAGATGTTGTATGTCTATTTGCTGTATGTCTATTTTCTTTCTTTTGTTATTCTACTGTGTTATCTGTAACACTGGCTTTGGCAACACTGTATCCAGTAATGCTAATAAAGCTCCTTTGAATTTGAATTTGAATTTGAAAAGAGAGTAAGATGGAGACTGAGATTTTGGGGGTGGCAGAGAGGAGAGAGAGAGAGAGAGTGGGGGAGAGAGAGAGAGAGATGGAAAGAGGAAGAGAGAAATAAGGACACAGAAAAACAGATTAGAAGAAAGGAAAGCAGAGAAATGGAGAGAAAAGGGAGGGGCCGCACCCTGGCATGCCCCACCTCACACCCTCCATGCATCTCCCCCCCCCCCCCCCCCCCCCCCAACACACACACACACACACACACACACATATCCACACACACACACACACACATATCCACACCCCCGCACACACACCAGGATGCAGCAGCGGGCAGCCCACAAACCTGGCATCCGCCACCGTCCCAAAACCACATTCCCCGCCGCGGCTGGCAAAACACACATTTACAGCCTCGAAAAACACCCCTGGCACTGTGTGAGGAGAGGAATACAGGAGCAGAGGAGGAGGAGGAGGAGGAGGAGGAAGAAATCTCAGCACAACCGGCTTCACAGCACTAAAAGTACTTGAGCCCTGGGGGGCGCGTCAGGGTGCTTAGGGAAGAGTGAAGTTCTGGCTCCGTGGATAATTCAGGATAAGATCTGAAATAAAAACCTGATACGACCGACCTGAGGTGCTAAACATCTCTGAATCTCACAGAATGTCACCTGCTTGGTATTAGTCTGGGAGTGAGTGTGTGTGTGTGTTTGTGTGTGTGTGTGTGTGTATGTGTGTGTGTGTGTGTGTGTGTGTGTGTGTATGTGTGTGTGTATGTGTGTGTGTGTGTGTGTGTGTGTGTGTGTGTGTGTGTGTGTGTGTGTGTGTGTGTCGCCTGTGGTGTTTTGATAATGCCACAGCATATGCGATGAACTCCAGCCTGGGATCTGTTTTCTGATTTAAGGCTTTCATTCTGTCTCTTTTGCAGAAATGGGGTAAACAAATCATATGATGACAATCACTGATATTATTTCACAATGAGGTGCAGTCTCTCTCCCTGGGAAGAGCCTGTAAATGTCAGCTGTGTTTTACTGAATGCAGTAACCCAGAGTTTGATAACTGTGTTATACAGCACATTTGAAAAGGCTTCATAACCTCCTAATTTCCGTCTCATAAGCAGATATTGATTCGGAGCTGACGGCTTGCATGCGTTTCTGATTTATTTTACAGAGGACAAGGCACACAGCAGTTTCTTTTCTCAGTTTGTGAATTCAAAAAGTCAAAGACTGTGCAAAACCAGCAATTTCAAAGTCGAATCTCCACAACGTCCAATCCGTATCTCAAACTCACAATTTTGCGGGGACAAAAAGAACGTAATTTATGGATCGCTGGGCATTGTTTTTGAAATCTGAATCTACTGGGCTCTTGTCAAGAGATTACATCCACAAAGAGGTTTTGTGTGCAGCGTTCTGGTCGGGCACCATTCAAACCAAACTCCCAGAGCCGCGCAATTCGGCCATTGCATTTCACTAGCCGGATCAGTTTTTGTTGTCCAAGAGATTAGCACTAACTGTGTTAGTCTGGCTGCTGTCAGTCTCAGCATCCTGGCTCTCCGCTTGACTTACTCCCTGTCCTTATTCAGTCGGAGTCATTTCTCTCTGGTTTTTAACCCCACAGATAACGGAACTCCACCACATCAAGAACATCACCAGGATGCCACGGGAGACGAAGAAACACGCCGTGGCGATCATCTTCCACGACGAGACCTCAAAAACATTTGCCTGCGAGTCAGGTGAGAGAGAGAGAGAGAGAGAGAGAGAGAGAGAGAGAGAGAGAGAGATGAAGAGAGAGAGAGAGAGATGGCTGTCCCCATACCGAGATGGACTAGCCTAGATTGACAACACTACATCTGCCCGCCTGGAACACGGCCATAAAAAGACTCATTCAATTCTCTGTTAAGTAATGAAGGGCCGATAATATTGATTTTTATACATCAGGTACTTGTGTATGACTTTATGCTGTAATTCCATACATTTAAACCTTGTAGGAGTGGCACTTGCTTTCAAACATTCAGGCAGGATGCCAAAATATTATCACAGTATGCCCAAGGGCTTTCTCTCGAAAGCATTGGTTTGCGACATGCTTTTCAAAATAATATAAAAGCAATGGCCAGGAAAACTGCATGTGGGGAAAAAAAGAAATAAATACAAAACATAGACAAATAGTACCCGCAGGCTTGAAATGGAAATAGCTATCTTTCCCAACCATTAACTTCCGCTATAAGCTGTAAATACAGACAGCATGCTCTCTTAGCCATTAAACTGTGTTGGCACAGGGGCCTTTTGTGGGTCTAGACTCCTACCTTCTGAACATATGATGTGATATGAAAACAGACTCTGCCATAAGTGGGGAAAACATTTGTCTGGGGGAATATTATAGAAAGTTTCCTTTTTTTCTTTTCACACACACACACACACACACAAAACCCACTTCTGAGTAGAAATGAAATGGAACTAGCCGGGAATCTTTTTTTTTCTTCTTTTTTTGTGTTGGCTGTTTCTTTGGTTCTGCCGGCAGAATGATTCCCGGGCCGAGAGGAACACGGGCAGGGGGTAAGAGCAGCCCCCCTGCTGGGACATCATTAACACCTCACCAGCACTGCTGCCTCACCCAGCGCTCTCTCTCTCTCTCTCTCTCTGTGTTGTGTGTGTGTGTGTGTGTGTATGTGAGAGATAGAGAGAGAGGGAGAAAGAGAGATATTTTTAACAAAATTGCTTCAACAGAAATTATTTATTTATTTCTCTCTCTTTCTTTCTTTCTTTCTTTCTTTCTTTCTTTCTTTCTGTCTTTCTTTCTTTTTTTCTTTCTTTCTGTCCTTCATAATTTCTTTCTCTCTCTCTTTAGTTCTTTCTTTGATGTAATTAAACAAGAGAAAGTTAATAACTGAGAATTGAGTGATAAGACTTTTGTTTTGCTCGAGAGCTAGTCACACTATCAAAATTGAAGCTTCTTTTCGACATCCCACTGAAATGATAACATTTCAGATGTATGTTTTTAATATATGTTTGAATTTATACTGTAATTGATAAAAATGGAATGACGAGAGTGGACGAGAGAGCCCTATTTTCAGTTATGTGTGCTGGTGTGATTGCTCTAAAAACTCAGTCAGGCATCTGTGGCACATCCATCTCGGTAACTCCGGTCACACCGCGGTGCCAGCCGTCCGGTGGTGACCTCCGCCCTCCACTCACCCTGCTTCTTGGCGCAGGTATCCTCACAGCTGCCACATGCTCACACTTCCCACTTCCCACAATCCCTTGCCATATGGAGGGCCCCACTCTCTGGCGTGTGCACCACACACCAGGCACTGACCTCCCAGGAGTCTTCTCTCTCTCTCTCTCTCTCTCTCTCTCTCTCTCTCTCTCACACACTCTCTCTCTCTCACACTTTCTCTCTCTCTCGCTCTCTCTCTTTATCACTCTTTATCTCCTCTTTCTTTCTCTCTGTCTTGCTCAGCCACCTGCCTCTCTTATTCTTTCTCCCATCTCTCCCCTCTCTCTTTCTCTCTGTGTTTCTCTTTCATTCTTCTCTCATCTCTCCCCTCTCTCTCTCTCTCCCCTGTCTCTCTCTCTCTGTCTCTCTCCCTCTCTCTTTCTCTCTCTCTCTCTCTCTGTTTCTCTCTCTCATTCTTCTCTCATCTCTCCCCTCTCTCTCTCCCTCCCCTGTCTATCTCTCTCTCCTGTGGAGTCAGGTCTGGCCCCATCAGAGTGGCAATAAAGCGCTTCCGTCTCCTCTCCTGGCTGATGCCGCTCAGCGTGCTCAGGTTCTCCCTGGACGCCACACCGACCACTCCCCCTATGCTCCGCCAGCTCCCCGTGGCCCAGGACGGCACTCAGAGATGGGCTCTAGCTGGGTGAAATGACAGACATTTTCTCTCTGTTGGTTTTTTTTTTGTTTTGTTTTGTTATTGTCACTATCCCAGAGCTCCATTCCTCCGATTAAACTTGTTTTTTTTTACGCTGTTTACTTCTCCTGTGCCAGTTTCATGGTGAAATAACAACAACAACAACAACAACAGTGAAAGTTGAAAGGGAAAAAAAGGAAAGAAATAAGTGTGTAATCCGCAGGGCTTGCTGTGTTGCATGTGTGTGTGTGTGTGTGTGTGTGTGTGTGTGTGTGTGTGTGTGTGTTTCCCCGGTGTTCGCCCGCTTGTCTGTCCCACTGATGAAGTGTTTGTTTATCCAATTTTCCACTCAGTAGGCCTGAAAGTGAGTGTGAATTTAGACACACTGAAAGGTCATTGTCTCATGAAGAGAAAACATGCACAGAAAAGCCTGACAGCACACCTGAAAGCGCACACGCACACACACACACACACACACACACACACACACACACACACACACACACACACACACACACACACACACACACAGAGACACATACAGAAAGACATACAAACATGCATACACACAACCACATACACATAGACACATACACACACACACACACACACACACACACACACACACACACACACACACACACACACACCCAGAGAGTGAGAGTGATTTAGCTATGCTGCTGTTGTCGGTGAAGGTATGGTGTCATTATACTTCAGCTTGGTGCTAGAGTGACTCAGGACAGAAATTTCTGGAGAGCATGATGAGGGACTGTAAGAGCATGCCGGCCTCTTTTATTACAAAATGGTTTATCGCAGATGCCACGCAACACCAAAAGCCAGTAGCCACTCAACATGGTTAGTTAGACAACAGAAACATGAACAAACATGTCCCACTATGTGAGTTACGGTTAAAAAAAATCAATCAGAAATCAAAATCATTTAAAAAAAAACGTGAAAAAGCATGAAAGAAAAAGTTAAGTAAATCATTGTTACAGTAATGCAATATTACAGTAACATCGTCCGTGATTCACTAATGTGGCTGAAATCCGCCACTGAACTCATGCCGAGCAGGGTCATGGATTCGTTAGCTGCCGGTTGGTATGAAAGAGTAATTAAACTATTTAATCTCATAACACTCTGACGAGGCCAGGCTAACGCTAAGCTGTTTAGACAAGGCTTATATTTGAGGCTGGCTGTGGGGGCATTATTTCCTCTGCCCCTTCCCCAGCCTCTCGGCATCAGAGAGGAGAGTCAACCCCCCCCCCTTCCCCAAGCATGAAGCTGATTTACTGGCTGTTGCCTTTACAGCTTGACCAGTCACAGCTTTGAGGTACAGCTGATCTGGCTTTATCCAGGAAGTGAATTTCGTTAAAGCAGATGTTGCTGTCAAGTAGAGTTGATAAGCTATGAACAAGCATAAATGATAAAAAATTGGGTATACTTGTACCATGATTTATGTAAGGCCTGCCACTGTACACTGTATGACTTCCAAACAAATACACAAGCCGATCTTCACAGTGTCTAACCTCTTGCGCTGTAGTATTTATTACTGTATGTTCCTTTCAAAGGCGTCACTCTCAGCAGACGTTGTTAGACGATCAGGTTGGACATTGTTTGTGTCATGATGCTAAATGTCACTCTTTACTGCTGAAACATCCAGCAAATCACTAAAGTGTCATCACCGGTAACTCATAAATGCCAATGTCTCTGTCATTGCCACTGTGCCTCTGAAAAGCCTGCTTTGCACTCTGCTCATCTACAGTTGGATTATAGACAGTACCAAACATCAGGCTCACCACAATGGGAGCAAGGCCTTCTCCTATGTTGCACCCAAACTGTGGAACTCACTCCCCTCACACATCCGCACTCTGGACTCCATCTCACAATAACTAAACGGCTCTTAAAACCCACCTCTTGCTCCTAGACCTTTTGAAATATCGCCTCTGGAACGTACGGCCGGAAACGGTGTTGTGTGGTCACATATTGTCAGATCTTCACGAAACTTTGTGATCTTTTTGACTTTCATGATCTTCAGACCAAGCCTCATAAAAAAGTTATGAAAAGGATTTTTGCTTTTCAAAGGCGTTCTCCTGACACAGCCAAACGAAATCAGCTGCCAAACAGGAAGTAGGTCATATCTAAGGAACGCTTTCACGTTTCAAAACCATACTTTGGTACATGGACTCGGGGCGCTATTGTGAAGACACACATAGAATCTCGTCCTTTTTGACCTCTGGGGGGCACTGCAGCTACCATTGAAGCATTTTAGGGTTTCAGACGTGAGTTTATGCACGTAACCTTTCACCTTTCACCTTGCACGTAACCTTGTTTTGCCCGATGTAAAACAAATGAGGTACTGTTGGAATCCTTGGATCAAGCAGAGTTCAACACAGCCTATTTCACTGACTGCACCCGTTGGTGAACCGCATCTGAGCAAGCACACTTTGCAGTTCCTCAGAAATATTTTTTCTAGTTATTCTTACACTCTATAACTTTGGTGCTCTGTACAGAAATATAACCTGCAGCTCCATGCGTCCCCACACTGCAGCTCCACACGTCCCCACACTGCAGCCCCACACACCCCCACACTGCACCCCCACACTGCAGCTCCACACTGCAGCCCCACACTGCACCCCCACACTGTACCCCCACACTGCAGCCCCACACACCCCCACACTGCAGCTCCACACTGCACCCCCACACTGCACCCCCACACTGCAGCTCCACACTGCAGCCCCACACACCCCCACACTGCAGCTCCACACACACCCACACTGCAGCCCCACACACCCCCACACTGCAGCCCCACACTGCACTCCCACACTGCAGCTCCACACTGCAGCCCCACACTGCACCCCCACACTGCAGCTCCACACTGCACCCCCACACTGCAGCTCCACACTGCAGCCCCACACACCCCCACACTGCACCCCCACACTGCAGCTCCACACACCCCCACACTGCAGCCCCACACTGCAGCTCCACACTGCAGCTCCACACACCCCCACACTGCAGCTCCACACTGCAGCTCCAAATGCAGCCCCACACTGCACCCCCACACTGCAGCTCCAAATGCAGCCCCACACTGCACCCCCACACTGCAGCTCCACACTGCAGCCCCACACTGCACCCCCACACTGCAGCTCCACACTGCACCCCCACACTGCAACCCCACACTGCAGCTCCACACTGCAGCCCCACACTGCAGCTCCACACACACCCACACTGCAGCCCCACACACCCCCACACTGCAGCCCCACACTGCACTCCCACACTGCAGCTCCACACTGCAGCCCCACACTGCACCCCCCACACTGCAGCTCCACACTGCACCCCCACACTGCAGCTCCACACTGCAGCCCCACACACCCCCACACTGCACCCCCACACTGCAGCTCCACACACCCCCACACTGCAGCCCCACACTGCAGCTCCACACTGCAGCTCCACACACCCCCACACTGCAGCTCCACACTGCAGCTCCAAATGCAGCCCCACACTGCACCCCCACACTGCAGCTCCAAATGCAGCCCCACACTGCACCCCCACACTGCAGCTCCACACGTCCCCACACTGCAGCTCCTTTTCACCATTTCATCTCTTTTCGATGAACAGGGTTCCCTTTTATCGTTATTTAGTTGAAAATTATGTTAAAGGAGTACCTACTGTAGTATGTTGGAAATTGATTCCAAGAGATTGATACCAATGATTAGAATTGTGTTATTACTTGTTGCTTAAGTATTACCTGCAGTATTTTTGGATAGGGGTCTATTTTGACAGGCCAGAGCATACTGTATTAGCTCTCACTCTTCACAAAACCATACCCTACTTTTTAATTATAGCCGTAATAAGAGTACTTGGCAATTCTTACAACAATTAATCGCTTTAATTGTTTTCACTCCCAGAGTTTTTGGCAGTTGTCCTCCCCACTCAATAAAAGGGTGCACACATCCCTCTATTTGGGTAATAGAATATCGATTGTGTAGGGTTTAGTTGGGCAGCTAACCCCCTCTGTTTGATGTTAGTGAAGCGTTGTCACGAGGTGACCGAGTGAATGTAAGACTCAGAAGAGAAGGATGAGGGTTTCAAGGTTCTGGGTCGACCAATCAACATGCATCAGCTGGTCCGTGTTCATAACCAGGTTGCCTCTTTTCATCAACACGTAGTCACTGATATGGATTTCTTATCCTCCCTTTGTCCTGTTACCTGTTCAACAGGGACCCCCAATCCCTATCTGCTCGCTCTCTCTTTTACCCCCTCTATCCCTCTCTCCATATATTCTATCCATTTTTTCTCTGTCCTTTTCTCCCTCTCTTTTTCATCTGTATCTGTGTTTCTCCTGTTAGTCATTCCTTTATGATTCCTCCTGTCTGCCTGTCTGTGTTTTGACTCGCCTGTCTGCCTGTCTGTCTGTCTGTTTATCTGCATCTCTCTCTCTGGAGTTCCTTTCTTTCATTCATTATTTAATTCACTTTAATTCTTTCAGTTCTGTATTTATAGTGTGTCTTTCTCTCTGTCCCTGAGTGTCAATCTCTTGTCGTTTTCTGTCCTTCCGTATCTTCTGTGGTTCCCTCGCTCTCGCCGCGCCATAGCATCTGATATCTCTGCTGTGTGGCGTTCGAGTCTCATTCATCCTTCAGTTTTCTCTCTGCATTCTTTCATGTCTGGTCTGTGTGTGTGTGTGTGTGTGTGTGTGTGTGTGTTTGTGTGTGTGTGTGTGTGAGAGAGAGAGTATGTGTAGAGTTTGTTTCTCTCTATCCCTTTTCATCTGATCTCTCTCTCTCTCTATCTCTCTCTCTTTCTCCCTCTCTGTATGAGTTTATGTATATGTGTGTTGTGTAAGTCTTTGTGTGTATTGTGTAGACACATTGTGTTTCTCTCCACCTATTCACATCTGATCTCTCTCCTTCTCTCTCCCTGTGTGTGTGTGTGTGTGTGTGTGTGTGTGTGTGTGTTTGTGTGTGTGTGTGTGTGTGTGTGTGTTGACAGAGTTGGAGGCTGAGGAGTGGTGTAAGCTACTGTGTGTGGAGTGCCTGAGCAGCAGGCTTAACGACATCAGCCTGGGAGAGCCGGACCTGCTAGCAGCGGGTGTACAGAGGGAGCAGAACGGTCAGTGGCCAATTACCCACTCTTTTTTGGGTCACTCCTTTGTGCATTTGTGTGTGTGTGTCTGTCTGTGTGTGAGTGAGTGAATGTGTTATGTTTGTGTGTGTGTGTGTGTGTGCGTGTGTGTGTGTATGTGTGTGTGTGTGAGTTACTGTTCTGGTGTGTGTGTGCTTGTGTGTGTGTGTGTGTGTAAGTTACTGTTCTGGTGTGTGTGTGTGTGTGTTTGTGTGTTTGTGTGTGTGTGTGTGTGTGTGTGTGTGCGTGTACATGTGCGTGTACATGTGTGTGTACTTGTGTTTGTGTGTGTGTATTAGTGTCTGTGTATTGCCACATCAGAAAATGAATCTATTACGCGCCCCAAGCATGTTTGTTAAACAACAGAACGCTGTGGGTCCGAGCGAGTGCGACACATTGCGGCGTGGTGCGAGTGCAGCGCGTTGCGGTGCGGTGTGGAGCGTTGCGGTGCGGTGTGGAGCGTTGCGGTGCGGTGTGGAGCGTTGCAGTGCGTGTGCTGTGCGCTGTGTGCTGTGCGCTGTGTGCTGTGCGCTGTGCGCTGCGCTGGCGTGTTTATGGATCGGAGGTCTGGGCCGCAGCTCCTCTCCTCCCCGGGCCTCTAATGAGCACTGCTGCGCCTCAGTGCATTCAACCCCTAATGAAGCTTGTCACCCAGATGGATGAGATTATGGGCCTCAAACAAAGTGAAATAAATGTGCTAGGTTGAGCAGAGACGGGGATACAAGACACCACGGTGTCAGAGAGGCCTGCCATCATCCTCATTATCATCCTCATCATCATCATCATCATCATCATCCTCCTCCTCCACCTCCACATCTTCATCTTCTTCATCATCATCATCATCATCACCATCCTCCACCTCCTCCTCATCATCATCATCATCATCATCATCATCATCATCATCCTCCACCTCCTCCACCATCATCATCATCATCATCATCATCATCATCATCATCCTCATCATCATTCTCATCATCATTATATCATCATCATCATCATTATTTCTCTGTTTTATTTTAATGACTAAATTCCTCATTCATCACTTTTCAGTGTACTGAAGAAGGCAGATGAAGTACAGAGTAGTTTCTATCTCAGAGTAGTTTCTGTCTCAGTGTAGTTTCTATCTACAGAGTGGTTTCTACCATTTGAACATGATCATGTCATTATTTCTGATCACAACCTGTTTTTTTTACATTGTAAATTAGCTAGTATTTAAAGGGACACCAGGCAAGCCTGATGCTTTTTCTCTACGAAACTCCCCCTTGCTCGGTCTGAAGCTCTTTTCCTTTTCTTTGCGTCTTCCGTCAAGGGTTTTCGCTGCTTCTTCGCCGGCTCTGCCATTATACACACGTTTGCAACAATCTCTAGCATTTCGTTAGCCTGCCTCTGTGCTGTAAACTGATCCTGCTTCGGTCGGCGGGAAGGATACACCGAACTTGCAAGTGGGATATTCTTCCTACAGGCAGTAGGGGCGGGCGAGAGAGCCTTCATTCGCCCTGTAATGAGTCATTTAACCATATACCGACTTACGAAGATGATTAATTAACACGAAAACGTTGCCTGGTGTCCCTTTAAACTGAAATTGACCCGAAGCAGTCTCTAATCACACGTGCATGATAAAACAAAACGTCCGGAACGTCTTTAAACAGCAGTGAAAATATTGACTCGTTTTCACGACAGTGGCCCATCCATGTGGCGTGTCTGGCAGTAAATCAGCTGGAGGTCATCGTTGTGATCGCGTCCCCCTGGTCTCCGTGTCGGGGGAATAGTATTTGCCTCCAAATCCCTCCCAGCAGGCTGGGATAATTAAATCACAGGCTCATTTCCACATTCCCAGAATAGCCACGTATTACCCAGCCACTTCCACCCCACCAAGACACATAGCTTATTTTGAAACATTGGAGATAATTAGGCACTATTAATTTTGATTATGAAGTGCATCCACAGTCTGAATCTCTAGTCTCTTTGCCGTAATTTGCACACACACACACACACACACACACACACACACACACACACACACACACACACACACACACATACACACACGCACACAAACACATACACGCTCTCAATCTTAACTCCATAGCAACTCCTCTGCTGACCTTCATACTTTTTTGCTTTTTATGGAATGTGTTGAGGTTAGAAGATAACGAATAGCAATAAATAAAAAACAAAAATGAGAGAGAGAAACAAGCAAAACTGTCCAAGGCTTGTTTCTTTTTTATGCCTACATATATCTGATGCCCCAGTGTCTGGCAAGGCCTATCTGTTATCATTTCATTCTGGCTAAGAAGGAACAATGTTTATGGTGTCATTTCTGGCATGATTCTAGACATATCCCCACACTATTTTTATGAGTTTGAAATATTGTCCTTGGGAAAAGGTGTCCTTATCAAGAAATTGTTGACCGCCTTTACCAGACATGCATAAAAAAAAACAAAAAAAAACAAATGCATTGATGCATCTCAAAAGCCAGTCCAGACATTGCTCTCAGAAATCCACAATGGATACCTAGAGTATTCATTTGTTGATGCAATGTAACAGTGAGTTGAGCAAAGCCTAACAAATTGACTGTTTTTCTTCTGATTGCGTGCTGTTGCGTGATTTCCTCATTTTGTGTGTGTGTGTGTGTGTGTGTGTGTGTGTGTGTGTGTGTGTGTGTGTGTGTTTTTCAGAGCGCTTTAATGTGTACCTGATGCCCACCCCAAACCTGGACATCTACGGAGAGTGCACCATGCAGATCACACACGAGAACATCTACCTGTGGGACATCCACAACGCGCGGGTCAAGCTGGTCATGTGGCCCCTCAGCTCGCTGCGGCGCTACGGGAGAGACTGCACGTGGTTCACCTTCGAGGCCGGGAGGTAGGCAGACAGGACCAATGCGGCTCCACGATCTTACTTCCTGTATGCTTCACAATTCACCTACATCAACACATGGGCAAATGGCCTGAAAATGAATACAGATGATATGTATTAAGGATGTACGTCAACTGTGTGGTTGATAAATGACAAGGATGTTTCCATTTGACATGCTCTGCCTTACAGTAATACGCTTTTTACTCACTTTACACTTCATGTTTAATGTAGTTATCGGTAATTATCTAACCTGATGATCTATGCTACCATAAATCAAACAAGATGCTGCATAAGGGGGGAATTTGCTAACCTGACTCTAGCCAGATGAATTTCGTTCTGCTTAGCTCCGCCTAGCTTCACTCACATCCATCTGGGACTTCTTCCATTGAGAGTGATTTCTGCAACCGACTTTATGGTTCAGCCAATCAGGACGCAGGGCGGGAGTTTCATAGATGTGACATAGCGTAGAAGCGATTGTGAGACTGTTATTAGCGTCATGGGTTGGCTTCGATGTGAGTGGTTGAAGTAGCGTCAATAGATGACGGACAAGTGGCTTATTCAATCATATGCAAGCATTTTTTGATTAGGCCCAGCCTTCCGAAGCAACACTTTAATGGATCGGTTCCAGATGGATGAGTGGAGCTAGGCGGAGCGAAATTCATCTGGCTAGGGTCAGGTTAGGAATTTGCTCTGATGCAAGGAAAGTGATCCCCATCGGAAAGCAGCCAAACTTGATTCACAAAGTAAATTTGGATCTGGTTATACCTGGCTACCAAATTCCCCCAAAATTACAGTAATAGAGAACAAATACCCACCCACCCCACCCACAAAATACCCACAAAAATGTGAATGCCTTTGAATGTTTTTCTTTGGATCATTTTCACACACCATTTCCTGAGCGTCATTACCCTTGTTTCTGCACCTGTTCGAGTGAGAACCCTCTCTGTTTTTGGTTTTAGGATGTGCGACACGGGTGAGGGGCTGTTCACGTTCCAAACACGCGAGGGCGAGATGATCTACCAGCGCGTCCACTCCGCTACGCTGTCCATTGCTGAGCAGCACGAGCGTATGCTGATGGAGATGGAGAAGAACTCACAGGTGACTCTCAAATCACCCTCACCCTTCAAACACAGTATACCAGCTCCCTTATATTCTAAGCTAAACAACAATGAATGGAAACTTCATAGGAAGTTCATCAGTCTTACTTCATGTAATTTAGTATTCCATCAACACAGATGACTGACCGCTGTTCCTTGCTAGGTCTGAACTAATGCAAGCTCAAGCTGTCATGTGGAGACTCTAATGTCTCATGTCATCCTTTATGCTCCAAAAATATTTGGTGGCAGTATGATTCCAAACTTGGGTAACACTCCATAATAAGGTGCCATAATAAATAGCAAACTAGTAATGACCTAACCCTTTGTTAATATTTGTTAATTGTTACTAAAATATCTATTTGCCACAAGTTAATAGTTTTTTCATCATTAATTAAATATTAGTTGTTTGCATAAAATCTGTATGTTAATGTTTTAACAAATCTATTAACTAATATTGTATTAATATTTGTTAATAGTTAACTAAATGTCTTTTTGACACTAATTAACAGTTATTTCTTACATCATTTAAATGTTAAATGTTTATTTACAAACTATATATGCTAATATAAAAGTTAATGACATATTATTTTTTATCTAGCTTTTCTGATTAGCTTTGTGGAGAATTTATGGTTTATGGCTTTATGGTCTTGTGGGGTGTATAAGGCACCCTACTGCCAGTGGTTGGTTGTGTGAGAGTTTGCGCACCTCTTCTTCCACTTCATCCTTATTGGATTGGATTGGATCGAAACTACTTCTTTTTATTTTGCTTGTGCAGATGCTGTTTTATGTATGCCAGTGCCTGAAGGCATGTTTTGTTTGAACTTTTCCTAAAGGAATAAATGTGATAAGCCAGTTTTGGTCTCCCTTCACTGTCTGACTAATAGTTATATATTACTAATATATTAATAAAGCTTAACCAACTTTATTATAAGGGTCCCCCATACTGATAGTTATATATTACTAATATATTAATTAAGCTTAACAAACTTTATTATAAGGGGCCCCACACTGATAGCTATATACTACTAATATATTAATTAAGCTTAACCAACTTTATTATAAGGGTCCCCCATACTGATAGTTATATATCACTAATATATTAATTAAGCTTAACCAACTTTATTGCAAGCAGTTCCAGCGCCGACAAGAGTGGCAGCATGTCAAAGTAGCTCCGTGTTTTTTTCTTGAATTTCCCCTTGGGGATCAATAAAGTATCTATCTATATATCTATCTTTCTATCTATCTATTGTAAGGGTCCTATGGGGAGTGGTTCATATTGGGATAGGCAGAAGCACAGTTTAATAACAATTAGTTAAATAATAATAAGTCATTAACTTTTCTATTAACATATAGTTTGTAAATAAACATTTAACATTTAAATGATGTATGAAATAACTGTTAATTAGTGGCAAAAATACATTTAGTTAACTATTAACACATATTAATACAATATTAGTTAATATATTTGCTAAAACATTAACATACAGATTTTATGCAAACATCTAATATTTAATTAATGATGAAAAAACTATTAACTTGTGCCAAATAGATATGTTAGTAACAATTAACACATATTAACAAAGGGTTAGGTAATTACTAGTTTGCTATTTATTATGGCACCTTATTATGGAGTGTTACCCAAACTTGTAACAATGTATAGTCTATATTGATGAAATGTAGAAATTCATAGATATAGGGAAATCTTAGTGGTAGTGATAAGACCTGACATTCCTCAACATCTACTGTATGCTTTCCCTTTAAGGTGCTTATAAAACATGAAGAAAGTTGCTTTTAGAAGAACATGAAAATTCCAGAATTTTCTATGCTCAAGCTCTATGAGTCAATGCCTTGGAGCGCTGCCTTTGAATCTGTAGCTTCCCTATGTGATTTGCAGCACTTACTATTGCCCAAAGCACAGTAACATAATGGTGGGCCTGCCTATCTGTTGTACTGATGGATTGTGCTGCTAATGGAGGCGCTTTGGTGTGCAGCGAAACTCATTGCCTGAAACACTGGTGAATGTTCAAGTGGCAACGCTTAGCAATGGTATGAGTGAAGATGTAATTGACCAGCGGTAATGATTTTGTTTCTTCTCCAGACGCTCTCGAATGAGGCCTCATTAACAAAGTCAATATCCTTACCACGGAGTGTCTACTGGCAACACATCATACGTCAGAACAGCGTCGGAGATATCTACAGTTGTCAAGGTAAGCTATATGTAGCAATTAGCAGACTGTGAGGCGCAGACACGGAATGGGTTATAAAAAGATGTGCTGTGTATAGAAGGATAAAAAGGTTACTTTGACATTTTTACCGCACTAGACTGAAATCAAATGAGTCCTATTTTGTGTTTCTGCTTTGTTCAGTCATACATAACTGTCACAATAGTATCTTATCATTCACAATGTTCCTGCATACATTTTACATGATGGAAATGGCTCATTCCAACTCTCCAGACAACCTGAGGAGTTGACAGAAGAGGCGCTTGAAACATATGCTCTCCTGACTGTTCTCATTGGACAACTTGCACGTGTTCTATGCAGAACCGTCAACGGGGATACAGTATATATCTCTAATAGCAGTTGACTCTGGAACAGATCCTCAATCCATACCAGAGGCCCACAGGTTTCTGTACAAGAAACAAGCTGACGCGGCTTTTGTTGGTTGTTGTTCTGGAGGCGCAGCCTTGTGCTTGTAGTAGTTGCCCCCTCCGTGTACAGTACAACAGCGGCTCATTTGTTTTCTCACAGCCCTTCTGTTTCTGACACTGTTTCCCCGGGGAGCAGGCGAGTCGTGGGCTGGGTTGGGGGTGGAGGGTGGAGGATGTTCCGTCACACAGGTAGCAGAGGGCCGCTGGTGGCCTCATCTCGCCCCGCAGCCGGGAGCAGGGACACCTGCGGAGGAGGGAAAAGGCCCGGGGCCAGCTGTCCACTAGCCCTGCTGCCGCTGCTGGGGGATTACGTTCTTTTAGCTGATTGAGCTGTTAGCATGGGACAGCATGGGACAGCATGGGCTTGCTCTCTCTCTCTCTCCTCTCTGTCTCTTCTTTTGCTCCCTCCGTTATCTCTCTCTTGCTCTCTTTGCCCCTCTCCGGGACTTTTGTCTTTCTCTTTTCTCTCTCCCTCTGTCGTCTTTAGCTCTCTCTTTCTCTCTTTCACTGTCCCTCCCTCCTTTCCTCTGTGTCCCTGCCGTAGCTTGGGTTTTTGCTTTGGTAGTGCATTTGCTTTGGTAGTAATCTCCTAATCTAAGGATTAAGCGCTTTGGGAGGTTTTCTGCAATAAAGCAATTTCCGTGATGGAGAAATTGAATAAATACCCATAACACAAGAGATGTCTCCCCCCCCCCCCCCCCTCTCTCTCTCTCTCTAGCGCTCTGTCTTTCTGAGGTACAGTCACATTGTGTTTTCCCTAATTAAGTATTGCATTTTGGATGAGTTGTCAGGTAGACAAAGAAAAAAAAAAAGCTCTTTGTCTTGCATAGCAATTATTTCCTCAAAGCCTTTGAAGAAATTGTCTCGTCTATCATCTTAATCACAAAAAAGCTAATTATTGCCTTTGAAAGTCTGAAACGTGTTCAAAGAGCATCTTATGTACACCAAGCTTTGATATCACCACGTGTTGTTTATCTGCAATTTGGATATATTTTGGGTTGATTAAATTGGTTAGCGTGTGTGATATCAGCCAGCACTGTAGGGATTGCCCCTTTAAGTTGTTTGTTTATGTGTGTGTGTGTGTTTGTGTATTGCATGGTGGTGTGTGTGTGTATGGGGGGGTAAAACCAGGGTCTCATTTATCATGATGGCATTCCTATTGTTGTTCTCAGAGATGTTGCGAAGTGATGTAGGGAGCATTCGTCCATCTCACGTATTTGCCTCCGAAACACAAATTCAGCAGAACGTTGCTGTTGTGGGGGCCCTTTTTTCCAATGAATAAATTGAATGTGTGGCCATGACTGAGGATGCTCTGGATGACGACGTGTGCGCGCGTGTGTGTGGAGGAGTGCTATACTGATGCTGATATCCTGACAGCAGTGGACTGGACATATATACCAGATCTGGGCCAGATAAGAGCCAGATCAGTGTTCACTAAAAGTGACCGTGTATGTTAGGTTAATGCCAGTAATATACTTCTGTGAAATGGCATAGTTTGCATATTGTGCTTTAACACTGCTGGATAACCTCATCCTCCTGACTCCAGTAGCTCAGTGGGGTATACTACGAAGCACGTTAGACATATCTAGGCTATGTAGACATATCGAGGCTTGACAAAGCCTTGACTCAGGGGTATACGTTAATTGATACTACGATAGCAGTTATGTGATATATTTGTCAAACTAGGCTTTCAGCTCAGATCTGTGCGCGTTCTCGGTGTTGGGATGACGTTGGCCAATCGTGAAACGTGGAGACGCACAAGACCGCCTCTATTTAAAAACAATTACTTCCGCATTCATGAACGATAGCTTAATCTACACTGCGGCCATTTTTTGTGTCTAACCAATAACATCAAATAAATCAATTGTCATCAGTTGTTGTATGGTATACACGTCCATAGTGGGATATTTGCACGCACCGCCCTATTAAAGCGCATTCGAGATCCAAAATGTTAGTAGAGGCGGAGCTCCACCTGTAAGATATATGACAGAATCCTACACGTGAGAACTTCGTTTTTAAGACAATTGATTGGTCAGCAGGCGGTAGATTACACGATTTGAGCTATAACTTAGCACATAACCTCCTCCCGACCAGGTTTGGTTGACAGCAAAAGATAGCATGGTGATATAGCGACACTAAAACAGATCCACTTTCGTGTCACAGCATACCCTGGCTTTGAGCGCAACATACCTCGCTAACCCACTAATCGAGATTCGTAATACACCCCACAGGTCTCATAGCAGTATACACTGTGAGCTAGCTAAGGTGCAGAAATGTCAGGTTATCACCACCAGTCTCACTCTCACCCTCTGTGCTTTATACAGTCTATGGGTTTTCTTTCAAAAGAAAATGACCCTCACTGCCTAATGCAGAATATGGATCGTATTGGCCCCAATTCAGGTGAGGAATGGAACCTTTGCACCTAACTTCCTCCCTCTGCCCTACTTGATTGTACACAAGATGAATTTGCAATCAACATGCTCAATTTCCTGAGTCATGGTACGTTTAAGACTAAATGCCCCCTGGTCCCAAGGTGTAATTAAGGGGAGCCCACTGGATGCTGTTCAGCCGGGAGCTGGAGCTACGCTGCAGTGCTATTTGTTTATTTTTCATTTAGCTAATCATCAAACTGTGAAAACACTCCTTTTTTTTTATTTGCACCAGCAACCAAAACACAGGAGTTTTAATTACAGAGCAGACACGCTGGGTGGCTGTCCGCTTGAGTGTGTTTTGGGGTGTGGGCTTCACCAGGTCCCGGAGTGGAGATGGACCCACAGTAGAACCCCCGCCCCCCCCCCCCCCCCCCACCCCACCCCACCCCACCTTACTCAGAATCACCCCAGCGGATGACAGCTTCTCCATCAAGCCTCCCCCGTGTCATCAACAACATCCTCTTGCTCACGTAGAGCGCTGTGGGCAGCTCGTTTTGTGCTGGTATGCCCAGGGGGGACGCTTTACCTTCTGTTAAACTCTCCGGCTTCAAAAAAAAAAAAAAAAAGATTGCAGGAAAAACTTATTTTTAGCAGGCTCGCTCTCTCACACCCTCACTGTTAATTATTGAGCGCATGTGTAGTTAACTGTGGAGAATAGCGGACGATACAGCCGTGGCTCAGCGCAAGCCGCGTGAGACCGTACGAGTTCAAAGCTAAGCCGTGGAAAAGCTTCCTCCTCGTCCGCCATGTCATATGATTCACCACTGCACCACCACCTCACACAAGCACCGGATGAATCACATCTCCAACAGTGCGGCAGTTTGTACGACACAGTGTTGCATTCCCCCTATGAACAGTTTGACTGTTGACTGTGTAAGTGACGGACTTGTAGAAGGATGTAGGGTATCTTCAGTGGTGCAGTACAACTGCAGCAAACATTGGTTTGGCATGCCATTTTGTCATTTTGTTAATAAGCTGTCCAAGAGACAGGGAGTGTCTTAGGGTGGAGATGGAGCTTGTTATCTTCAGAAGGGTCTGTTGAGGCCTGATTGACTAGATTGGTCCCAGGTGTGTCATTCGTAGCACCTGTTCCCAGTCTCCTGTGGTTTGATCAGAGAAAAATAGAGAGTGTGCGTGTGCGAGTGTGTGTGTGTGAGTGTATGTGCGTGGAGTGGGGGTTGTCGCTTATGACAACCTGTTTCTGTGACAGATGAATGAACAAAAGGGGAAAAAAACAAAGCAGGAAAGGAGAAAAGAAAGCAATGTGGAATAAAAGAAAGAAAAGGGTGAAAGTCGGGTATCCTCGAGCCAGTGCTGTTGACAAGTTGAACTTATTGCGGCAGACAGTGGATTTTTCTTTTCTGTTTCGCTGGCAAAACTCAACCTCAGCTCGGGCTTGACATTTTCAGCAAATCGTTGGCTACTCAAAGGCAAACGGAAGCCTGCAAATTAAAGGCAGCACATCAGATTTATTGTAATGCGTTTTTAGAAATAGATTGTTCTGCTCATTTCCCTCTCTCCAGAATAGCAGCTTCGACTGGAGACCATCCGGCCCTGATGTGGCCCTGGGTCGCCCCAGGCAACCCAAGTCAGATGAGAGCCACATCTCCTCCAGGGTCCACTGCTGCTACTATGGTCATTTTCAGTTTCAAATGGACTGTCAGATATGCTTGGACTTTTATGTTGGCATTGAAAATAAGCAACAAGCCTGAGCAGAGGCCCTAAACGATGATGGGTTCTTTATTTTTTATAGAAATATGACACCAATCTCTTACTGGTATGTGGGTCTTATATTCCAGTGAGAGAGAGAGGAGGAGGAAGAGAGAGAGAGAGAGAAAATGTCTTCAGTGCTTTGTTCAATGGAAGGATTGCTGATGCAGAGAAATAAGTGCACTTTAAAGTTAGCAGGAAAAAAAGTCCCCACACTCTGCTCTCAAATGGATCAATTACAGGCTGTTATATCGAAAAGGAAAAGTACAAGGATACCACTTTTATTCCAACTGCAAAGTTTGAAAAGTAATTGTGTGCAGTTGCTGTAGGGGTGAGGTGTTATTTAGTGAAGTATTCAACAGTCTTTTTAGCATTAGCAATTCTAATGGAGTCTGCATCAGCCCTGTCTCATTTAGATCCCGTGGGTGATGGGGGGGGGGGGGGGGGGGGTATTACGTAGGGATAGTGATGAACGGCACGGTGGAACCGGGCGAAGGTCGATCCGGTGGCTAACGGCAGTAAAGTATGCGAGCGAGCGAACGAGAAGGGAGGGGGGGTGGGACTGTAGAGGCAGTGGAACGCTAACATCTGCCCACCTACTCGACTTACCTACCAGCCACCGCTCATGAATCATCTGAGGGTGGAGTGAGTTGTGTTGCTCCACCAGTTGCCCTGAACCACACACACACAAACACTCTCACACACGCTTCTTTCTTTACGCACTCCACTTCAAATGGCTTCCCACCACCATAATTCAGCAGCATCTGTTCCACCAGGTAGAATGACGCAACCGTCCCCTATAATGACAAAGCAATGACACATCCCTCATCTTCCTGCACACACCCCACCCCACCCCCACCTCCCCCCTCTTCCCGGCCGGTGATGGAGTTCAGGAGAGCCCCAGGGGGAGTGAGATGATGCAGGGGCCTCAGGCTGCAGGCACTCCAGCGCCACAGAAGCTCCCTTGCCCAACAAATGTGCTTGTTTACTGCCTGCTCCAATCGCCCAATTTATTGTGGGTTTTTTTTTTTTCACAATGAAACTCAAACACCTGGAACATTAAAATGGCAGCTCATTTTTCCCCCAGACAATATATATAAAAAATATATACAGTATATACTGATTAGATTGTGCTATGTGTGGTTCAGATTAGATTACATAGCACTTCAGCCATTTCAGACCAAAACCAACAGACAGAGAGAGAGCAATAGAACAGTCAGGCCTGTTGAAATTGTTTGCTGTTAGTAATGTTGCTCTGCTTGTGGCACATAATTTGGCATCAGGGAGAAGTGCCTTCTAGAACAGTCTCATTGTTTGTGTTGTCACGGCACTGCCGTGTGCACTGAGAGTGACTGGAGTCACTCCACCGGTTGCTTGTAATTGACTGTTAAGCCCTTGTGATGGTGAACGTGAGTGTGCTGTAGGCCTACCCCCTGCCTCCCTCCCTCCCACCCCTGTCTGAGTTGTGTCCTAATTAATATTATGATAATAGATTTCTTAATGGGCTCTTTTGGAATGGACCAGATGAGACTCTGGCTCTTCCGTGCCCTCTGGCAGTTTCTCTCTTTGTGTGTGTGTGTGTGTGTATATGTGTATTGAAGGTGTGAGTTTGGGTCAGCTATGTAGGCGTGTGTTTGTGTGTATTTATGTGTGTGTGTGTGTGTGTGTGTGTGTGACTGGGACACGCTGTGTTGAGGGTGTGAGTAGCCCCTGGCTCCTGCTCCCTTTTCCACCCACCACTAGCAGTCAACCAGCCGGCCAGTCAGGCGTCCCGTCCAGCCCGCTAATCAGCTCGCCAGGCTGGCCCGTCCACCACCGGCCACCTGGGCCGGCCCGCCTCAGTCGCCAGGGCTGCAGCTTGACAGCGATTTCCAAGGTGACTGGAGCACGTTCTGTGGCCAGGAGCCCTGGCAAACTACAACTCAACCCACTCCGCCCCCCTGCCCTAGCCTACGGTGGCCTGCTTGGCTCATGCTGGGAAGTCTCGGGGCTTGCATACATTTCCTGAGCATGAGTGATGAGCACAAGGCATGCATGGCTCAGAATAGACTGTCCTCCACCATGACCAGCTCTGATCATAGGCCGGTGGCCAGTGTTAGTGGACGGAAGCTGTGCAGGTAGGATGGAGGACTGTAGGAGAGAAACACGCAAACTCTGACCGTGGTCACACCTTGCTGGACTCCTGTGTGGCAGAGTGCGCTGTTAATAACTGCAATTTCCAGTTTGGCCTATGCTTTTACACACAACACACATACACACACACACGTGTGTTATACAGGCTACACAAACACATGCCGAGTAACACATACACACACACACACACACATGCACAGTCGTGCGCGCACACACACACACACACATAGTGACAAACTATGTGTTTGCATGTAGGAGTGGTGCAGTCTTATTTATATATAGTGTGTGTGTGTCTGTGTGTGTCTCTCTCTCTCTCTCTCTCTGTGTATTGCTCTGCTTTTGTGTGCTTTGCAATTACCAATGAAGGTATCCTCGCCTCACCTCTGTGTTTTTTTGCGCTCTCCCTTTCATCTATAATTAATTAGAGGCGTCCAGTAGCTCCCAGCCCAGGTATCCATCTCCCTCTGCAGCTAAGCAGCCACTGCATTAGGGACCCATCAAATTGGGTTATTAATTTGAATCAAGCAAGTGAAATGCAAACTAATGGGTATTAATCAATGCTGACATGAACACTCTCTACAATTAATGTTAACAGCAGCAAGGCAGTGTTGCTCATGATTTTTATGTGGACACAGTCTTAGGAATATGAAGTTAGAATAAATGTGGCAAAAGCCAGTAGGATTTCAAGTGTTCAAGGAGGAATTCCCTTAAAAATGAAATATTTTAAGATGGGCTTTAAACTGAAGCCTTGAGTGGTCCCTGGCTATTTGCTTCTTAGCTCTTTAGCTGCCACAGTAAAATAGAATGTAATAGATGGTACTAATCTCTTTCCCTTTCTGCCCTGGGGGTAAAATATGAACAAGATGAATGTTAACGATGCTAATTACGGCCTTCTCTTCTGCCTCTTTTGACAGGGAGCAGCCTGACGCTGACGCTGATTCCTCGGGCGCAGACGTTCCCAAGTTTCCTGTCTGAGCAAAAAGAGGACGCGTCATGCTCGTCCCCAAACCAAGAGCAAGCTCTGTCGCCCTCTAGTGACTATGAAACAGACTACAGCACAGCACCTCTGCAATGACGAGCACTACATAGATATCCCTATCAAGCCAAAACGAGACATTCCTTCGTTTTAGCGACCCTCTAGGGACACATATAAGATTCTACGATATAAAAACATATAATGTATATTAAATACATTATATTTTAATGTATTTAAAATGATAACAGTGATTTGTAGAGCAGTTAATATAATGACGAAAGGAGTATCCTTTTGTAGGCTACCTGTTGTAAAACAACAGTAGGGTGGAAGTTGCACCAAAAACTTTTTTCCTCTTGTAGATTTAAATACAGATTTATTTTTCTGCAATTATATGTTGACAACATAGTAACATCTTTTTCTTCTTGTTCATTTGTAAGTCACCATGTCCAGTTGACGTAGCCTACCATATGTCTTGATGTCAGGTTTTGTCTTGAGTTTGTTTTTCTCTCTCCCATGAATATTGATAAATATAGTTCCATTGCAGTTTGGCAACCTCATATATACCCATGACATGCCCTATGATAGTTTTGTGTTTGTCGGCATTCACACCATCTTTGAGCGGATATTTTTGTTTTAAAAAATTGACATGTATGTGGGGGACGGTCAGATTGTCATTATCCACTTCTGTCTCCCTACACGGCTACTCACCTATGAACTGCTGTATGAAGTGCCTTCTGATATCCAGGGAGGAGGGTTGTTGGTCAAAAATGTCAGATTAGAAAAAGCCTCTTGTAGCTTACTGAGTGTATTTCCATTGTAATAATGACTCTAGATGCCTCTGCCATTTTATTGAAGAGCAGGGATGACAAAGAGCAGACAAGAGAAGACGTAAAGGTGTCTCTGCTGAGTCTGAGCTGTCGGAAGCTCTTTGAAAATGCGGAGGCAGCGGGAAATTAATGAGCCTGACACCGGCTTCTTTACCTACAAAGACAATCAGGCCAAACAAACACACACTTGTGACTCACAGGGGAGTCGTGCTGTCACCCTGCGTAACTGTTTCGGATGGGAAAACTTCACTCGTCCGGCTTGACCCAAATAACTGCCGACACGAAAAACGGATCTGTGCCAGTTCAGGCCCGCATCTGTGAGCCACTGTCAGGTGTGTGTGTGTGTGTGTGTGTGTGTGTGTGTGTGTGTGTGAGAGAGTGTGTGTATTTTTGGTGTTGTGTCCTTGTAGGGAAAAGACCAAGGGGAAGTCATTAAGATACCATGGCAACCAGGAGTTCTGCATGACTAGGCTGGGTGTCCAGGCTGGCTTAAGAGCAGTGTGGAGGATACAGCCATCAACCTCTTAAAGCAGAAATGAAAATGTTATGCTGTGACCTTAATTATGGTTGTTAGCCCCACCTCCCCCAAACCCCTCTGTCTCTCTACTGCAAACTGGAACATTTCTACATCCTGAAGATTCCCTGTGGGATTTTTAAAAGAGCAGCCCTGGCCAGAGGTGTAGCCTACTTGGTCTGTGGTGTAAAAATTGCTTTGTGTTTGTTGCAACAATTAAATTCAAAATCGATGTGGGGAAAAAGACAAGTAGGTATGCCTATTAAAAATGGCTAACAGTATCTCATACTGTCTAAAATGTGTTCAATTATAATTATTTATCATATACAAAAAGTTTATTTTTGGAAGAACAAAAAGTTATTGATGCCATATAGTATGATACACTGACCATGTTTTTGTTGTGTACCTGCCGTGTATTTTGTGTTTTTTTGTGTCATATTGTAATTCTGTTCCAACACGAGTGTTTGCTGCTCTTAGGGGTTGAATAAATGACATGTGGATTATATACATATGTATGCAATTCTGTTCATTATATAGCAATGCACACTGACTCACTCAAACACACACACACACAAAATATGTAAGTGTGTTCCCACCAAATGTCAAACATTAGAAGTTTGTGTGAATTTGCATCATCCTCATCCATTTTTTCAACTGACTACTCCAAAACTAAGCATTATCTCAGTGAGTGAAGTGTCACTTTGTTTAAACAACAACAAAAAGAGAACCTTGGCTAATTATTAATTGCGTCCTCGCCCATTCTGTATAAACGTCTAGCACATCATGGCACACATACAGTCCCTTTTCAAGTTTCATATTTTATTTCACTAAAAGTCGAACAAACAACATAAAAAAAACAACATATGGTTTCTCTGAACATTACTCTTTATAGGAAGCTTTAAATAAATAATGACAAAATAAAATAAAACATAAAATAAAAACTGTTCAGAGGGTCCACTCTCTACCATCCCTCTGCCACTATTGCAAAGTGACCAGCTAATCTCTACAGTCCATGGTTCTATTTATGCACAGATAAAGAAACTAGGCAGACCACTCTTACCTCATTCAGCTACAATGGCAGTGAATAGCGAATTCATCCACGCCTACAGCCCTGGGCTGCCACAGAACTGGTATTCACGGTCAGAGGCGTCAGACAGGAACAATGAGGGATCTGAGGAATGGTGGCCATCAGCTGATTCTGGAAGAGATCCATCCCTGATTCAGCCCGATTTGGCTCAGTTCTGGTGGATCAGTGAGGGATCTGCCATTCTGGGTGCTGTGCACCAAACGGATATCTAGAATCATTGAGTGTTTTGCGGAGAAGTTCCAGAAGAACCTTTCTGCAAGAACCAATGAGTATAGAAAACATGGATATGTTGCGCATGGTGTCATGCACTTACGTTCTACAGCAAAACAAAGCCAAAATTGGTCAGCCATTTTCACAAATTTTTGCCAGAATTTACCATAATTGGTTAAGTCTTAGCCATTTTTGGTTTCTTCCTGTGTCTTTGGTTCTGACTAAGCATAAATTATCCATTGTTTTTTTTATGTTTTTTTATGTTTTTTTTTAGTCATTGGATGGAACTTACAACTATGCTCTTTTACTGTCCGCTGTATAGATTTTTTGAGAGCTAATGACCTTGACTGTAGAGGGTTCCTGGTATTGAAAATGGACCCTTGTACTCTGCACCCTTTAACATATAAAATAATCAGAAAAAAACTCCTCTGCTAAAGGGAGAAATTGCAATTCTACTATTGGATTTAGATGCATTGTTATATAGCATGAGGTCAGTGGTAGCCTTAAGATGAAAATGATGCTAAATATTAAAGTAGTGATGGGTCTTTTAGGGAAACATTACTTCCGTAATGGTTGGTTATCCTTCTTTGTTGGAGGTTTTTTTCTTGGGAGTGTGTATTAGAATTCACATCAAGGTTAGTTCCATCACATCACAGCTCATTCCATGTGCTTCACTTTCACTCTTGCGCTTTCGTCACATGAAACACACTGTCCTCAGATCCCCTGGGGTTTGCCTTGACCTTAAAACAAACAAAACTTTTTTTTTTTTGGCAGGGTGCAGCGTGAGTTTCAGAGAGGTAGTGGAATCATCTCTTCCTCTTCTGCTTGGGCTTGTACTTGTGTTTGTGTCCCGTGCGAACGTTGGCATAAATGGGCTCCTGTCTGCCCCACCTGGTGCCCTTCCTCATGCGGTCGTAGAAGCCACCCTGCTCCGAGTCGCGCTGCACAAGGCACACAGTTGAAAGACAACACATCAACATCAGCACAACCATGACAAAATCAACATAATCAACAACGACAACGATGACAATATCAACAACGACAACAACAGGGTCATGTTATAATCTTAGATAGATAAATAGATAGATACAGTAGATGCCTTGCTCAAAGACATCTTAGGTGTGGATTGTGGACATGGGAGAGCAATGTTCAACCACCCCCCATCCACATCATCCACATTAGTTTTCATTAACCCCTGAGCAATGGCAAGCCATCAGCAAGCAGCACTATTGACAGCAGGAACTTGGAGTCAAATGGTCTCAGTGCAGTACTGGATGTCATCTATTTTTTATATTTCACATATTCAATTTGCGTTATGTGCTCACCCATCTTCTCCCGGGATGGAGTTTGACTCTGTATGCCTCCCGTCTCTTTTTCCTCCTGGGGGAAAGAGATGCCGTTTGAATCCAACTATGTCATTTTCAGCATGAAATATTACAGGCATGTCATAATTCAAGCCAGGGCAGACCGGCCAAGTTTGCTGAGAAGCCATGATACCAGGCTTCCTAGAAACAGGCTGAGCCTGGTCAGGGCATTGGAATACGTCTGCTAATGAACGTTAAGAATACTCCGGCACTCTGCAGTAAGCATATAACCTCATCACACACCCAGTTATAACATCACTTACTCGCACTCACTATCTCCCACACGCACACACACACGCGCACACACACACACACGCACACACACACGCACACACACACACACGCACACACACACACACACACATGCACACACACACACGCACACACACACGCGCACACACACGCTCACACACACGAGCACACACACACGCACACACGCACGCACGCACGCACGCACGCACACACGCACCAGAGCGAAAACTTAAGTGACTGGTAGCTGGGCTGAATTTCAAACATATGGTGTGGAGGCAGCAGATGAGGAATTGCTCTGAAAAACATCCAGCAAGAACGTAACAGCCACCGTTACTTTGCAGCCCTGGTAAGATGATCCACCCCACACTCGACTACGTGCATGGAGTACCACATGTTTATGTCTTATCAGGGCACTATTTACAGGTATTTTTTAAACAGTGATGCAATGCTCCATTTTTTGGGGGGTATTTAAAATATATATGAAACCATACAACACAGCTCTAAAAAAGTACACAATGTGTAATATACCAGATTATAATATGTAATATATAATCAATTAATTATAATGTTTATTATTATTGATGTAAGTCGCTTTGGACAAAAGTGTTTGCCATTAAAGACAAACATAATATATAACTGTTCTTTGGAGAGCCAAAGTTTGAAAACGGAGGGTGGGGTGAAAACCCTGATGAAACATGTAATTTGCACGGTGGTTTTACAGACACTACATACAGTACAGTAGGTGTGCCTGTAGTGTGTCTTTTATACACCGCCACAACATGACGCATCTGAAACCATGGTCACCAGCAGAGATGTACAGTAGAGCAGTGTTTCTCAAACTTTTTCAGACCAAGGACCACCTAGCTGAAAAAGAGTAGACCTACTTCAACAGTATATTAGGCCTACACACTGAACCACCTTGCTTATTGTCTTTGCACCTTGCTTATTGTGTCAGAGGATTCATATGATTTAAACTGGCATAGCTTACTTAACTGTTTGGATTTGCATACAAGTTTGTAATATTGCAAACAACTCATGGTCTGCTCGCGGACCACATGGGATAGCTTGCGGAGCACACTTTGAGAAACACTGATGTAGAGTGATAAAGTACCTGTACAAGCAGACCAGTATGATGATGAGCAGGAGGAGCAGCAGCCCAGCTGCCCCAGACCCAGCGTACACGTAGATCCGATACTCCTCAGGGATGTCCAGGAAGTCCATCCAAGAATAGCCGTTGTCTGAAATGACAATTTGGACAGCAATTAATGATTATTTCCATTGATGATTAATCTGTTGATTATTTTCTCGATTAATTGATTATATGATTGGTCTATACAGCGTTGAAAAAAATTTTATGCAAGATCACAGTCTGTGTACCCCAAAGCAGAGGAGTACAGAAACCAGGCAATATTTAAATTCATCAGGCTGGAGGCAAATGGTTTTAGACTTTTTTTCTTCGGAAATGACTCATACCAATTGAACAATCACTAAACTATAATAATTTAAAAGTTGACACCTTATTGATTAATAGTTGCAGCTTGAAGGAAGGACTGAGGACTGAACAAAGGAAATCCAAAAACAAGCCAGCAAAACAATCAGATTCTATTGACAGTCAAGGTCTTAATGTCTTGGGTCTCCGATACATAGTTTTGTTTGCCATCTTGTCTGCCCCCCCCCCCCCCCCCCCAAGTCTGATCCAAGAGATGGTATTCCATGTCCACCCACTGACCACTGTATGCTAGTTGTTCAGTAATTAAGCGCATATATTTACATTCACTCAAAAACACCCACTGCTTTATATACTGTAGTTAGTCTAGGAACCTTCAAAGCTAACAGCTAACTCTACTCTTCAATTTACTAACTCCAAATAACTGCTGTCAGTCAGCAACCATTATGTCTATACAACTTTAGATCACACCTTCGAGGGCATTGTCTGCATTGACCAGTTCCATCAACTATGGCGGCTTTGAGGAACTCTGTCCACTCACGCCATGACCTCGGACCTATCCATTAAAGAGATTTGCTAATAAAGTCATGCTAAGGTGCCTCCTAACCAACTCCATGCAGGGAGCTCATTCAATCATATAGGAAGATGTTATGAAATTATCTGGCAAGAGCATTTTAATGGAATAATTCAATGTAGATTGTTTTCAATTGAAATTTACATTATGATTATGATATTAGATATAGATAGATAGGCCTAGATACTTTATTGATCCCCAAGGGGAAATTCAAGGTCTCAGTAGCTTACAAACATCACACACAACATGCACTTACAGCAGAAAAGTATAAACATATAACAAAACTCCACTGTACAATAGAGACAGTAAATAAACTAAATATACTATATACTATCAGTAGCGGCTCCTGGGTTGACAAATAGGCGGGGCAGTCTGTTGATCAAGTTTAGAAAAAAAATTGGCATAGTTCCAGGTCACCGGCAGCTGGACGCACAAGGGCGGTCCACGGAGATTTTGTTCATTTTTACAACTCTTTCTTTCTATGGCTAGGCTATGAGCGAAATCTGGGGAATGGAATTCCATACTGTTACCACTTGCGGTCAAAATACCGTTTTGTTCATGCATTATTAACCTATAGCCTACTTAATGTTATTTTATTTATAAGAAGTGAAGTTTTAAATGTTGAGATTCCAGACAAATAAAAGCTACAATGTAGGTACCGGTAATCAGCTCATTAGCTCAGATCAGTGGAGAACTACTTTGGGGGAAAAACTCAAGAGGGAAACAAATAACCGAGAATTCGTTGCGAAATCAAAATTCCACTAGAGCTCCAAGTGTAGGCTTCACGCCGCCTTACACCACTCAGCTCTCATAGTCAAGTTTAAATGTTTATTGTCATGTAGGCCTAGCCTACTCATAAAATAAATTATAAGTAACGAAATTATTGTGTTTAAGAGCCAGCTCAACTTTAGAGTAAATTAAAAGTAGGCTATTCATTAAAAAGGTAGGCTAAATAATCTATGAATGAGTGCTTGCGTGTCCACCGTGGTTTGTATAGAAATTAATATTAAGTGACACATACACGTAAAAGGGCAGTTTTTTTCAAGAGCTCCTTGGGGAATGATTTGGAAAATTTGAGGAAGCTTGAACTATCAAATAGGATGGCGGCAGACAAATGGCCAGTGAATGAAAATCTGTCGGTGGCGGTAACTATGATTGTCACACACTTCATATGCAATTTGCGCAAAGTTACAAGCGGTCCTGCGCTTATCCTGGACACCGGTATGTTTTGCACAAAGGCACGGGACATCACGTAGGCCTATCATGTTGGCCACAAACTTGTCTGTAACCATGTGTGCCAGAGCATTCGAGAAAACCCTTTAGCCTCTCTAACTGAGATTGTTTTAAAATCTCCAGATGTTTCAATTATTTCGAAACACTCCAAAATAAGCTTTTAAATCTTTTCGGAGATCTTGTGAAAAAAGCGGAGAAACTATAAAAATCCGAGAAGACACGTCTCGCACTTTCTTACGCACTCCACTAGATGCTCCTCTCATGACATAGCCCCATCAAATATCTGTGCAATCAGCCTTACTTTATCTGTGTCACTCTCAGGTGAACAAACTCGTACACGATTTCGCACTTACAGTGTAGCCCTCATTGAGTTGTGCTGCAATATTAGCTTTCCCCAGCATGGCTAATTTGCACAACTCAGATGCTAGCCTCATGTTTTTTGCCTTCTCTGAAAAATGTTTCATGTCACACACACCTACACTAGCCTACTCCAAACATCCCCTTGTCCCCCAGAAGATCGGAAAAGCAGGCATGGAAAACAGAACATTTTATTGCGTTCAGGACAACCAGAGCTTCTTATCAGACATATGGCCTACCACTAACGTGAAAATGTCCGATTAAATGACCGACTCTTGTCCTTTGTTTGTTGGTATACGATGTTAATGTCGGGCTGATCAGGTCCTAGGTCTTTGATAGCTAAGGTAACTACAAACTCAAGTCTTTCGAATAAGTTCTTTAAGAGAAACTCCACACTATTGCACACACGCTGTTCACTAGCCATTTTTCAACTGTCTGCCTGACCTCACAAACTTCGTGCGGACTAATATAGGCTACTACCTACAGTAGGCAGTAAGTTCTGACGTCGTATAGGGTGGGCAGTGGCATGATCTGCCCACCCGACCTTCTACTAACCGCGCTCTAGCTGCAGTTCCATTATCGGTCGACAGATTTACATAGACAAACAGCAGGCGCTGTTCAATTTCTTCAGGGCAGTGACTGCCCTACCAGAAATTAAATGTAACGTTACAGTAGGCCTACAACAACTACGGATATGACCAACGAGATCTTTGCGATCTTTGCGAAATTTCTTTGCAAATCATACAAAAATGTAACATGATTGAGTACTTTGCCACTGATTACAATAATAAACAAACAACATTTTATTTAAAAAAAATATTTTGTGGATCTACTTTTCTAGTGGATGAATCTTTAGTAGGGCTCTGCCCCTCCTGCCCAAGTGAACGAGCCGCGTCTGTATACTATACTACTATATACTATACTACATACTATATTGTGGTATGATTATTATATTAGGGCCTCATACAACGGTGAACCAGGTCTTTCTAATAATCCAATGACTCTCCAGAGCTATCTCAATCTTTCTTTGTGCTGATATCTAAAGTCTTATCCACCTTCACACCTGTTAAAAGTCTGTTGAAACCACCCACTTTCATTTGGCTAAAATATGCAGGAGAGAAGATGAAATGAGAAAAGAAATTTCTTAAATATTGCTCTTCTTAAAATCACAAGTAAGTGGGACAGAGACAGACAGGAAACAACAAGGACAGACAGACAAACAGACAGAGAGAGAGAGGGGGGGGGGGGGTGTCTTTCTGAATAGGTGGGTAAGTCTAGTTTAGTTAAAGTTTCTGTTGCTGCATTCACATTCTGTATTTGTACTTCAAGGCATTTGCTAAGGCAGATTTGTTTTTTTTTTTTAGAATTTCCATCAAACCAAATATTGACTAAATGTACTTTAGATTCTGGTTGTTGTGTGTGTGTGTGTGTGTGTGTGTGTGTTAGGGAGGGGGGGGGGGGGTCTCTTGGGAGATCAGACCTTGTCAAGCACTTTGAGACTGTTTCTATCATTTATGGCAGTATACAAATCCATACAATTAAATTCAGAGGATAAAGGAAAATGAGGGTGGGGAGTGGGTGTAAGCAGGGAAAAGCAGGTGCACTTGTGGCAGTGATAACACACTCACACGACCATCACAAGCAAGTGTGAATACACTCAATGTCATTGTGTTAATGACTTTCTCATGAAAGCTCTCGTGTCAAAGAAATCAAAATACCTTGTCAGTATCCGTTATGATAAGTATAATGAATTATATGGACTAGATGTGTGTGATTACAGCATGATTGTTAATATCTGTTAGTTTATAACTGAGGTGACACTGAACCAGAGATCACGCAAAGTAGTGTGAATCAACTAAAAACACAAACACTTAGGGAGAAATATATACACATAAAATATGTATGTCAATCAGTACTTTTATTGTGAGTTTAAGCTTAAAAAAAAATTACACATTGCATAAATTACACATATATAAGCATATAACATATAAGCCAACATACAATTATAGCTTGCATTATCAGAGACAATTTCTGATATTATAAAATGGTTGCCTTTTCTTACAATAACTGCTAATCCACTCAACTAAAATTAATTTTAAAAAGCATTTACATACTGTACATTGCAGGGCATCATTGATTATGCTGATACTGCTGCTGCAACTAATAACAATAATAATGATATTAATACTATTACAAATAATAATAATAGGCTATAGGGTTAGCTAATAATAATAGGGTTAATTCCACTGATAACACTTTGCTCTGAGATCATCTGTACACACCTGTGGAATGAGGCACAGTGGTAGCTTTGGCTGAGGGAGCAGGTTCAGTGGCAGATATGCCCTCAGATGGCTCTGAATGCACAACACAAACACAGATTAGTTCACATATTTATGGGGTGAAATGTACTACTATTACTACGCCCGTTACCATCACTACTATTGCTAACCTGGAGGAAGCGGCACAGTAGTGGCGACGTCGGGAGCCGATTCAGTGGAAGATGCTTCCTCAGATGGAGCTAGAGTGGGGAAAGCACATTCATTTACCAATAGATCCCACAGTAGGGAAATCCACTCACTACTACGGCAACAACGACAATGGTTGGACAATGGACGACAGCGAAGGCAATGACGACAGCGTCGACAACGATGAAGACATCAATAATAATGAAAGAACAACAACATTGTTGACAAAATTACAACATCGGCAACGACAATGATGTCAACAAACACAATGAAACATCAATGACAACAAAGACAACAACTACTACTGCCACCACTACAACAATTACTGCTGCTAACCTGGTGGAGGTACAGTGATGGCTACAACTGAGGGTGCCAAGTCAGTGGTTGACTTTCCTTCAGATGGAGCTGGATTTACATGGGAAAAAAACACTCTTTTAACTATATTACAGTTATAGATACAAATGGGAAATCAACTTACTACTATAACAACAATGGCAACAACAATAAAACAACAACCACAAAGACATGATCAACAACACTGGTGACAACAAATTTAAAATAAAAAAGCAACATACACAAAGACAACAATGATGATGGCAATAAGAAAACAACAACAACAATTATGATAACAAATACTACTCTCACTCTCACAGTTAAATTAAGCTGGAAAATTAGCCTGCAATTGAGCAGGCTAGTTCAGTGGCATAAATTATCACGGTTACCGAGCTGGGATTTCCAAAAAGCCACATTAATGGAATTATAAAAATAAGCCAGGATTTGTGTTTTGCTTGCTAGATGGACTACTCCTCTGGTGGATGTGTCACAGTGGTCGCTACAACTGAGGAAGCCGATTCAGTGGTTGAATTATCGTGGGGAAAAACACATTATTTTACATTTGTCTATCAAACAATGTAGAAGTCTACTTATCAACTACAACAACAACAAAACGATGATGGCAACACTGGTGACAAATACAACAACAATAACGCTGACAATTACAACAAAATAAGAACAATGATCATGACAACAGCCACTACTACCACGACTATAACTCAAATAACAACCACTAGTGGTGACCTGGGGGATGAGGCATAGTGGTGGCTAGGACCGAGGGAGTCAATTCAGTGGTCACTCCCTCAGATGGACCTAGATATACATGGTGAGAAAACACATTAGTGTCATACATAAGTATACTCCTTACTACATTACAACTACTTACTACTACAAAAACTACAACTACTACAAGAGTAAAAAAACATAGCTTCCAGCAGTGTTGAGGGGGCCAAGCAGCCCAGCAGGGCATAGTTGTTATGGAAACTTGATGCCATTTTATGGCATGGGCATGGCAGAAGGCATTCATGGCAAGTTTGGGTCAACTGACCAAAGACTGCCCAAGATATGATCTTGCTTCCTGTTTTCTGCAAAAGTAAATCGTCTGTAACAGACAAATGGCTTTGAAAATGAAAAATCCATGATTACTTCCGCAAGGTTTTCCTGAAGTTCATGTTTCTAAGGTTTGTGGTCACTGAAAAGGGTTTTCAAGGTTTCTGATTACACTCAATGTGGTCATGTCCCATCCTTGGGGTCTTCCAGCATGAGATATTATCAACCACTTCGCCCACAAGACCAACACATCAACAAAACATTAGGATGAATAGGTTTTTCCTTATTGCAGTACTCCCATGTGTCAAATGACACTCTTTTTTGGACAGCTTCAAAAACGGTGAATCCATTCCTGAATCCATTTCCAATCCAATTCAGAATGTTGGATGTGGTGAAATATAGTATATTAAACTTGGTTTCATCCAATGAATCCAACAGTTCCCTTAAATTTTGAAGATCTGCCATACCTTTCAAAAGTAGCATCTGTAAACACACCTCCGACATCAACCACTAGTGTTGCTCAAGACATAATAATCAGGAGAGTTCCTAGTGTGCCAAATTTCAAAACCTTTTACCAAAAAAGGTGTCATGGACTCCAAAGGCAGAAGAAAAAATATAGAGGTGATTAATACAGCTACATGCAACAATCTGGCAGCGAAACAGTTCAGAGGGACATAGTTTCCATGAATCCAACAGTACATCATTTTTGAAAATTGGGAATGCTTTTTAAATTTAGTTGCATAAACACACTTCCATATTTGACCCATTGATGTTGGTAGAGTGCTCAAGACACAGACATAACGCTTGTTGAAATGAATCATGAGACCATCCCCAATCAGTGTGACAAATTGACCATACTCTTCTAGAAGTTGCCTTAGACTCCAATGGCAAAAGAAGAAAGAAGAGCAAAAATAGTAAAAGGTAGAGACTGAATGGGTGTCAACACAGCTCTGCTGTATAGTACTAAAACTGTATAGAAATTCAACTTTAAAAGCAGTTAACCTACAAATTTCACCAGAGAACGTTGGCTACACTATTAAAACAGGGCCAACACTTGCTCTCTGTATTCATCTGTAAGATCAAGACCATCATCTGCAGACATTTTTCATGCTGATAATCAATTATCTGACCACAACCACAATCTGACCCATTTTCAAACTGTATCAATTTTACAATGTGATAAATAAATTGTCACCATGACCAGCGCCAAAATCCAAGTTCCAAAAGGGATAGTTCCGGTCCTAAATTATGATTGGCTGATTTACGTTCCATGCCGTTGTATAATCAGCACAAACATACACCTTGACCGCAATTCATTATTTTTTACTGTGCTAACACAACTTGATACAAAAAGTAAGAGTTGCTGTGTCTCGATGTTGCTTGGCAACCATTCTCATAGAGGAAATATATTTCTTGGCGGAAGGGTGATTATCTATGAATAAATACTTACATTTCTCATTGCTGTGCCTCTATTTTATGAAATCTTATTATACATACATACTACACTATGTAGTAACCATTTTAGAAAAGCAATAAGCCACTCGAGTCCATAGTTTACACTAATTATAGAACAGCTAAGGGGGATTTTAGGCACTCCGCTTGGGCGTTGTGCCTAACAACGCACCTTAGTGTAACCTACGGCCTCTCGTGGCTTATTGCTTATTTGTCTCTCTTCAGTGAAACTGGGAAATGGTGTGCTAATCTAGTTACAGAATATTTGCTCCAAAGTATCCAAAGATGGATCAGCCTGCTCTTCTTTTACAACTGGAGAGGCCGTGTTAAACTGAACTGAACCTAAGCCATAATTCAACATTATGGGAATTTACTCCCTTATGTGGACAAAAGCAAATCAAACAATAGGTTTGAACAGACAGTAAGTTTCTGTTTTCCTACAACCACGTTCACAAATGTGGTACTACTGCATATTTACAGTAAGATACACTCACCAGTTATGCTTTTGCATGTTGACTCACACTCCTCTTGAGTCAAAAAGCTATTGGAATTCCCCCGACACCCACCATAGATGAAACTCTCACAGCTTTGAGTGGTGACATCATAGTAGAACCGAGGGAAGGAACCCCTACAGGGGCCGAATTGTGGTGGGGACCTGCAGCCCTCTGAGCAGAGGAAGATACCACGTTACAAGATGATCCACATACGGAGACTCCAATCCAATCCCAACTTTCTGCAGCAGTTTATACACTACCATTCAAAAGTTTGCATTCAGAACATAAATGACTTTTTTTCCCCAGAAAAGAAATATGTTTTATCCATCCAATGTCGTCATGCACCCCTCCAGAATTTGTTTCATTTGTTCTGTGCCTCTGGTCTCTTCACCTCACCACAACGCCCATAAGTTCTTGCCAATCGTCTTCCAGCCATCTGCTTTCCGATTTCGTAGAATTTTGCCTCTTCTCTTCACTGGTCAGACTTGGATATGTTTCTTTTCCCTTTTTCATTGAAATTTTGTCGAGAAAACAAGCATTACAAAGCCTCTTTCAAGCATTACAATGTCCTCTTGACATCATAAGGAGTGTTGATCTTCACTTGATTGAAGAAATCCAACGATTTTGACAATTGGGTGTGCTCTTCAAGCATTATATGTACAAACAAAAACATGTCCAATTTCAACCCATTGGGCACATTAGGATGCAAGCATGAAACTTGAACAAAATAATGAATCAATGGTTTTTCCACAATCCGTGTGCCAAATTTAATAGCTGCCTTAGACTTTCATGGTGAAAGAAATAGAAAGACGATGAACAAGAAAAGGCAGCTTTTCTACTTGGCCCCCTATCATAAGAAAAGGTAGGAACACAATAGATGCCTATGCAGCTTTACTGCTTGGCCCCTAGTACTACTAACCTGGGAGATGAAACCCAGCGGTGGTTATGACTGCAGGAGCCAATTTAGTGGTAGACATGGCTTCAGTTAAAGGTGGATCTACATCACAAACATATTAGTTTGTATTTTCATATCATACAAACACCTACTACTATAACTATTACTACTACTGCAGCTAACCTGTAGGATGAGGCACAGTGGTGGCTATGACTGATTCAGTGGAAAGCATTCCCTCAGATGGAGCTGGATTGACAGGGGGGAAACATTAGTTTACCTACAGATCATACAAAATGCGAAAATCAATTACTGTATATAAGTCTATTGTAAAGATACACTTACTACTACATCTATTACTTCGGCAACTACTACTACAGCCACTACTAACCTTGTGGAAGAGCCACAATGGTGTTTCCCACTGAGGGAGCCATTTCAGTGGTTGACATTCCCTTAGTAGAGGCTGGGTTTACATCACAAACATAGATTGTGTTTTCTTATCATGCAGTGCAACACCTACTACTGCTACTACCACAACAAACAACAACAACGACGACCAGCACGACTAACCTAAGGTATGTGGCACAGTGATGGCTATGACTGAAGCCAGTGCTGTGGTTGACATTCCCTCAACTGGACCTAGATTCACATGGAGTGAACACAGATTATATAAATACATGCAAGTTAAAATTCACATACCTTATTTCACATCTACTACTGCTAATACTACTACTGATAATAATAATAATTCTAATGATGTACACACCTGAAGGATGACGCACAGAGTTAGTTGTGGCTGAAGAGGCTGAATCAGTGGTAAACATTCTCTCAGCTGGAGCTGGATTTCCATAGAATAAAGATTAGTCTGCATATTCATATCATATGTATCCAAGGGAATACTTGGCAGGTGCAGGTTGATGGAGAATGGATGGAGGAGCAATGATAGATGATGATGATTGATGATGATGATGATGATGATGATGATGATGGATGATGATGATGATGACTAGTATAATCACCTGAAGGATCAGTCACATCATGGGCAGTATCTGAGGGGGGCAATTCAGTGACGGGTATTCCCTCAGATGGATTTACATCTACACAGGGCAAACAGATTACTTAATTCAACAACCTGAAATACAGCGGAAGCAATTGATGTTTTACAACCATGTTATTTTACAACCATATATCTCTATGAGCCCATTGCAAATAACAGGCTAATTACCTTCTAACACCTGTACTTGATGTAGTGTTGAGGAAGACCCAGCTTCCTCAGGACCAATAGTGGGTGTGTGAAGTTCATCTGAAGAGATAAAAAGTGCAGTAACTAATATTAGCTAGTTTCTACCAACTGCCAAGCTTCCCACGGATTTCTAGCTTGCCACCCCTACACATCTTTTTCTATTGTTGCCTCTTTTGCACATACATTAAGTAAAAATTAAATAAATTCAAAAAAATCTGAAGGAGAAAAAAAATTAACAAAATAAACATGATCCACAACAATTATTTGTTGCAGCAAACTATAACAATAATATCAAATAGAATGTGATCATTCAAAGGCTGCTACCATATGTTAGCCACTAGCTGGTCTCCTGCAGTTATGCTACAAAGTCTTGTGGGACCAGACATGACTCAATTAAGACACATCGGTCACACTGTCACTAGTTATAATATGGCTCAGCTTACTACCATTACCTAACAGAGGCTAATTAACAAAAATTAAAACATCATGTGACATACCTTGACTATTCCGATGATCCGTCTCACAGTCCTTGCTCCAGAGTGTCTCTTCATTTTTCAACACCTTAGCTTAGCTAAATGCATTCATCACTGTTTGCATGCAACACCTGACCAAGTGTTCTTGGTAATGCCAATGTAAGGTACTCGTCAATGTAAGGTACATTTTACCGTTATTCTGTGACCTCAATGTGTTATTTTTTTAATCCAATTTCCTTGGGTGTCTGTATTGATGCAGGGATTTGCCACTGTGTAATGTCAATATATTTCAGAGTGTAGCAACGAGAGGTGAATCAACATCCTTCCTTTCTTCCTTACTCTAGTAGCCATACAGACAACAGAGAGAGCAGCAGACAGTGCAGGCAGAAGGACTGCTATAAGCGTTAATTGGCATCTCTCTCTATCTCTTTCTGCATATGTTTGTCTGTCTGTTTCCACGTGGGAGCTTCTAATAATGTATGAAGTAATATAATCTAAATATCCATACATGCGTCCCTAAAGCATCAATCCCTCCTATCCCATCTAATTAAAAGTTGTGCTTTACTTCGAAGGGACACTGACCAATGACCAAAGCATTTTGAAAGTCTGAAATCAAATGAAAGGCCTTAATTGAAATTACCTTGCCCGTCAAGGCGAAGGTTTTCCTCACCTTGAGAGTGGACAGTCAGTTGATATGTGAAGATTTCAACGCCGTGTTCGGTGCTCATCAAACACCGGTATCGGCCTTCGTCCGCAATGATCAAGTTGTTGAGTTCAAAGGTCACACCGAGGTGGGGATCGGCACAGTTGACTGGTATCGTCTCATGCTGGTCCTTCAACACATAAGTGCCATCTTGCAGTATACACCTGCCGATGATGTGCTCCTGGTCATCCTTCCTAATGAGGATCTCACTGACGAAGTCTTCACTGACAGTGTAATTGTAGATGGGGCATACCACAGTCAGATTCCCACCCACCATCATAGTCACTTCCGAATGAGGCAAAAAATCTGTTATGACGTGCAAAGTAAACATGAATGAACACAAATTAATCACACACATACTCCGCAAGTCTTATACTCAATTCAGATTTTTTGCTCAGATCTGATTTTTTGTTTGGCTGTTCACATTACCTTTTAAAATGTGGCTTATATCAGATTCCAGTGTGAACTGTTTGCGGTGCCGAACTGACCCGCATGTGCAAAAGAACAGTAACAATGACATCAGCTAACTCCCGCCGGCGCATAATTGTGACAAATGTACTGTATATGTAAATTGACGTAAAAGTCGCATCAAATACGCCTTGATTGTTCACACTACGGCCACATTGAAAAAAAATCAGACCTGGGTCTGATTCAGGACCACATATGGAAGTGGTCTAAATCTGATTTGAAAAAATTAGATCTGGGCAAGATTTGAGTGTTCACACTACTTCTGAAGAAGTCTGACTTGGTCACTTAACCCCCCAAAAATCTGATTTGGGCCACTTTTGCCTGCAGTCTGAACGTAACCTAAGAACTATGGAAATTATTTCAGCCCAATCCAGCCACTTCGCTGAACATGATTAAAGCTAAGTTCTTTCAAACTGATGATGTACACAAGACGCCATATTCAGTACATGAAAGCAACTTATTGTCATATCATTGGTGTCATATCATTGTAACAGTTAAAACGTTATTTTGTCTCCATCCATTCAAATAATACGGCCGCTGTTGTTCAGAATGTAAACGACCCCTTTTGCATTTTCTCAAAGAACAACAGCTTTCCTATTGCCAACACTCCAGACCTGAGTCCTATTGGCTCTTCCTTTGCTCCAGAGCCAAATTATATATACAATCTCAGGTAATTCAAAGGGGCTGTAACTTACTCTCTTTTATCACCTGGACATCTCTAGTCCATGTCCCAAGAGGAAAGGTCTGCATGGAGCACTGGTAAAGACCAGCATCCTCTTCTGTGACATTGGCGATTGAGATGCTTCCATCCATAGAGGTTCTATTCAGGAACGCCAGCCTGTCGTTGTACCCGACTGCAAGGTTCGGCCCAAACCGTGGATGGTAAACAGCTATGGGGTTTTTGCCGGGTACTTTGGTCCAGGAGACCATACTGAGGTTCCCATCCCAGGGACACAAACACTCCAGGATCATCCCATCCTCCAGTCTTACGGTTTCATCACCACTCTTCTGAAGCGATGCTGAATTACGTACCAAATCACGGAGGAGATAAACAACAATGACAGCATGAGTGCTTACGGAGCAATCACAAGAATCATCACTAATTCATTATACGTGTGGAAAAAAGTACTGCATAATTACAAACCATGGTAAATAACTTGAAAAAATTAGAAGCCATTTGAAATTTAATTCAACAAATTATTAAAATTGCATTCTGAAGAACTTCCATCTCAATAGAATTTTATTGTCTACGGGTCAGGAAAAAAGAGTAATATCACATTTTAAGAGAGCCTTTACCCTTAAAAACGGACTTGTTGAACACGAACATGCATATTTAAGTTGTGACAAGCCATTACATCCAAATAGGGTTTGTATTTACTTGTTATGTATGTTCTAATACAATATTTATCATTACACAGGAGATAACGCACTTAGATTGAAAAAATCTTTTTACTCAAGAAAACAATGATAAGCTGTCCGGTCTATAGTAATAGACCATAAAAGAGGCTTGCTATACTTTTAAGAATCATGAGAATGAATTAGCACAATACCTTTGAGAATAATGAGAAAAGTCAAAAGTGCCAGTGAGTACCAGTAATCCCTTTGTACAGCCTCCATCTTAGCCTTCTCGGCAAGAATGAATACTGCATTGACTGAGGAGTGACGAGACCAGGGCTTCCTGTTTGCATGTACTTAAAGGGGGGTTGAAAAAAAGTCTATGGGGGAGGCCTTGGTCTTGAAACCGCCTCAAAACAGTGCTCCCTGCTTGTGTAAATAAAAGACAAAGGTGAAATGTGCTCAGAGCTCCTGTTATATTCTTTTCTTCTTTTTTTCCCCCCATTTCATTTCCTACTGTTATTTCTGGTCTTGTTGATCCATCTCATGGAGCAATCAAACGAATGAGACGACAGAATAGGTCCATTCACTACCACACTTGTTGATAAGAAGACAAAATGGTCAATGTGAAACTTCCCTGGAACACAGCTTCACTGGAATCAGAACAGATATTTACATTTGCTTACACCAAAGTGAACCAAAGAGGGGCTGAAATGAGCCATTAAGATTTTCATATACTGTACATTACACACCCATGCTAAAGTTGACTAAAAAGAGAAATAACAAAATCATCTTTTGGAAATTGATCTTAATGCCTTAATTTAAGGACACCAATTTTCTTTGTGAATGAATAATGTATCGTAAATAAATAAATTCTTCCTTAAAATACAGAGGGCATAAGAATACACACCCCTATGTTAAATTCCTATAGAGGAAGGCAGATTTTTATTTTTAAAGGCCAGTTATTTCATGGATCCAGGATACTATGCATCCTGATAAAGTTCTCTTGGCCTTTGGAATTAAAATAGCCCCACATAATCACATACCCCTCACCATACCTAGAGATTGGCATGGTTTTATTTCAGTTAGCCTAATAGCTGGTTTGATTTGCATTGAGAGATGATCTTATGGAAAGTACCCCATGCCAATATGGTATGGTGATGATGTGGGGCTATTTTAATTCCAAAGGCCAAGGGAACTTTATCAGATCAACTTTAGCATGGGTGTGTAAACTTATTCTCACAAATGTACTTTATTCTTAAATTACATTGTCACAAGCATGTAGGCATCTAGTTGCTTTAGAAAGAAGAAAATATTCAGTTCCTCATCATATGTCTTGCCAAATAGGATTTTAAAATAAGGGAGGTCAGCACTTAACAGCTTCACACATCGACATCACGTGAGAACGTATGAATTGTGACATAATCACAATAGTTTTTACAAGCTAAATGTGTTCCAAATTATTTTCTTTGTCTCTTTGTATTACTTTACCGACTTGACAAAGAAATGATCAATTCCACTTAATAGTTCCACTTAATTACACTTTATTTGAAAAGTATAAAATAAAGAAAAATGTAAAAAAATAATAATGTTACAAACAAATCACAACATATTTTGTTTTTATTTTGATACAGAATAGGAATAGCAGCATAGCTCTTTCTGCAGCTGAAAAAACAAGCTATTAGTAATTTTATTTAAATAAGTTATTAAAGAATAGAAACATTTACATAGGCCACTGTTGCTAAACATTCAAGATTTGTTTAAGGTTCTCCAGGCACTTCAAGAGGTATGAAGTCAGGGGCTCACTTTTCTTCAGCTCTGCATCTGTACAGAAAACCAAACAAGCTTTAGAAATGGATGTGCAATCATTCCATTACATAAGAAGACAATACAGAAACCACGGGTCCCACTGTTGAAAATATATGATCAAACTGAATAGATGCATACCTTTTTTCACTTCCAAGTACATCTCATCGACCTTAAGTCTGAAGGAGGGGTACTTCAAAGCCACCTTTGCCTTTGTTGAGAGATTACACATGCAGTTTCCGTAAGAAATACAGGCTTCAAAAAGAGCACAAAGACAAGGCAGTCTACACTTATATCAACTGCCAGTCTGCTCTAAATGGATAATATCTCTTTCTTTCTTTTCTCTGGTCTCAACAGACATTAGAGATACAGTATGTGATTCTAGCAAAAGGTAGTTGATATCGGAGCTCAGCAGCCAATCAAATTACACCATTTCCTTGTAATTCCGTGTTGTTGAAGCCATGTGTTGACAGGACAGAATTGTTTATGGGTCGGTCTAATTCACAAGCTCCGGAGTTTGCACAACCACAGGAGTGTTTTTGTTTGTTTTTCTTCTGGGCACACACTAAAAACTAAATGGACAACTAGAGGGCTGCGAAGTGCAATCTGTTGAACTGTTGACGAAAAGCACCTTTAAGACCAATAGCTTGGTTAGAACAGACTGAGCTAGCAATGGATGCGTGGGGCTGAGGTACCTTCTGATAGCTGTGCAGAAGAGCCCACAGAGCAGAGGCGCCGATTGCACGCACGTCCAGGAAGTCACTGTCCAGACAGGACACGAGCAGACCAACCGTCTTGTCTAAAACATAAAAAGATCAGAGAGAGAGAAATAACAAGACATTAAAAAATGTACAGTGACACCCAAATTGTATACATACTAGGAAAGCACCCAACTTGGGCTTTAGATTTGAGAACAATCTGTGTAAATATTTCAAATTTCAATGGTAGCACTTATTCCAACATCAACATTTGTTCACCACTTGCTCAGACTCAACTCAAAGCCAATGAAAAACTGTTTGAAAACAAACGATTGCCTTTGATTGTCCTTTTCAACGCACCAACCTATGTTGTTTATTACCATTCTACTGTTCACTGTACTAGGGTGACACTAGGAGTACAAGCTGCCAGAACCCAGCTGACTTCTACATGGCAGACGTCAAAGCAATCATGTCAACATAAAACTGTCCTCTAGCATCATCACTCATACGTGGTAAGTCTCTGCCGATGAGTCCGAGCAGTGTATGCTGGTCTTCATGTCCCATTACGACAGTTGAGTCAGTATGAGGGAGCCATGGAGCCAGGCCCAGTCAAAAGCCAAGCCCAATAAACAAAGCCAATACTGTTTGTACAGCGAGAGAGCGAGAGAGCGAGAGAGAGGGAGCAAGAGAGAGAGCGCAGGACAAAGAGTCAGAGTGAGAGACGGAGGAAGAGAAGAGAGCGAAAGCTACAGAGAGGATGAGAAAGAAAGCGAGCAACAGATAGAGACAGAAATTTGAGACTGAGAAACAGCCAAATAGACAGACGGACTGACAGATAATAGATAGTGTTGTCAAACAGAAAGACATACAGGCAAACACTCAAACCAATAAACGTGTCCCATGACACCCCCTGCAGAGGCATTCCCCTGTGGCCCTCTAAGGAAGCCCACGGAACACAAGGATGGGAGCAGAGGCTTCACGCACTAGTGTGTGCTGGACCAAACATAGTAAGCAGGGCATAATAAAACAAAACAATAAAAGGCTGTACTTTGCTTAAGCTGATCCTTTTATTACAAAATCTTCAACTCGTCTTTTGAAGATATTCTAATAAAAAGAGTCAGTTATGAGAAAAATGCAGGCTTTTCTTGCTCTCTGTTACTAAGGTGAAGCACGCGTACCGTTGGCCAGGACCTTGGGCTTGTTGGCGGAGCTGAAGCAGATGTTGTGGAGGATGAGGAGGGCGGCGGGTTTGGGTCTGGTAGCGGCCTGCCGCTGGTTCTGGTTCTGGCTCGGTCTCTGGTTCTGGGCCAGCTCGGTCAGCAGCTCCAGGCTGCCGTGGAGCTTGAGCAGCGTCTGCTGGCCGTCCTCCCCGAACGAGACGTTGAGCAGCAGCCGCAGCCACAGAGCGGCCAGGGAGCCGGCCGACGACGACGAGGACCTGCGGCCCGGCCTGGGGAGGTGAGCCGTCGGGAAGTTCTGCAGGAAGTTACTCTGGAGGACAGAGGGAGATTATTATCCAACAGCTGCCTTACTTCAGAGGATGGTCACAGAGACTGAATGAAAGGATGTAAGAAAGAGGACACAATGGAGTTGAAATCTTAAAAAAACCTTCTAAAAAACAAAATTGCAGTGGTGGGCGATGGCCAGGTGTGTGTGTGTGTGTGTGTGTGTGTGTGTGTGTGTGTGTGTGTGTGTGTGTGTGCATGCTAAATGTCACCTTCAGGATGGTAAGCAGAGGGCGAACAGAGGGCCAGGCCCTAGATGTGTGTGTGTGTGTGTGTGTGTGTCTGCATGGTAAACGCACCTTCTGTAGGATGCCTTTGCAGTCACGGGAGATGGCCAGGTTGGCGAGCAGACAGAAGGCCAAGCTCTGGATGTGGCTCTGGCTGCTGCCGGCGTCCGGGGAAGCCTGGGAGGCCAGCTTCATCACGCCGTGCATCAGCGAGTTGGTCAGCGGCCCCCGAGGCAACACTGCAGCCTGACCTGAACCCGAGACACCAGCGGGACAGCCGCCACTGCCTCCACACACAGCACTGCACGCTGAGGAGGGAGTGGGGGAAAGAGAGAGAGAGAGAGAGAGAGAGAGAGAAAGTGATGGAGGAGAGACAGGGAGACACACAGGGGGGAAAGAAAGGGGGGGGGGAGAAAGGATGAGTGACAGGTAAAAAGAGGGGGAGAAAAAGAAGGAAACAGGAAAGCAAAGACAGAGCGAGAGAGAAACATGTGATGGAAAGATGGAGGATAAAAATGGAGTGAGAGAGAGAGGGAGAGAGAGTATGAGAGAACGAGATTTGGAGATTAACACACTTATCAGTGTGTTAATCTCTCCAACCACTCATATAAATGACACACTTACCTCGGCACTACCCCTCACACACACACACACACACACACACACACACAAAGGTCCCTCAGGGTAATATTAACAGGTAGCGTGAGGTGCCAAACACATTCTCGAGATAAACATCCCCCCATGTGTGCATGCCACACACACACACACACACACACACACACACTTTCCCCGTCATTACAGTGGGATGGAAAAAAAGACCGTTGTCAAACTGTTCAGTACCGATTGTGTGGGAGAGAGCGCGGGGCCCCAGGATGCTTTACTGGGACCCCAATCAGAAACTTCTCAAAAGGTCCCTGACTGACAAACAGAAACAAAGAAAAACTTACTCAATCTGCTCAAAAGCCCCACTGACTATCTGCCAACTAACTTTCTCTTTCTCAGTCTCTCTCAAGCGTGGGCGTTTATCAGGCTGGAAATTGTGCAAGAGTGTTGGGACACACAATGAATGCGCCCCTGAATGTGTGTAAGGGTGTGCGTGTGTGTGCCGTTGTTTCTGTGGGTGACAGTGAGTGTTGCCGCCTACTCCATGTCTATAAATAGATCAAGGGGAAGTGGCACACACACACACACACACACACACACACACACACACACACACACACACACACACACACACCAAGGACCCTGGGCCTTCAGAGAAAGGGGCTCAGTTACTGTAAAACCGCACCTAATCCACATGCTGAACAGGTAGAGCACAAACAGACAGCAGAGCTGGAAACAGTGACTTCACACAACAAAAACACTTTGACAGACTCAATTGCACCACAATGGGAACACAACAGTTTGAAAGGCTATGAAACACATGCAGTACAGTGCCGTACGTGCTTTCTAATAATAAAAGTTAAAGTGCCAGTTGTGACAGGGCACTCTTCAGATGCATTTCCACTCCGTTATCTCAAATGATATGCCAATGTTACACAGTCTTGACTTGATTTCAGACTTTCAGTTTTAAAACATCTTGCAAGAAAAGACAGGAGTCTTGCAAAAGGGGTGGGGAGTGGGGGGCTTTTTTTTTTGCTGCTAGTGGTTCAGTTGCAAATGCAAGCGTGCGAATGCGCGCGCACACGCACACACACGCACGCACGCGCACAGACACATGCACACGCACAGACACATGCACACACACACAAACGTACACACACACAAAGACACACAACGACAGACACACAAAGACAGACACACACACACAGACACAGGAACACCTGTTGTACTTTCAATGACCTCAACCATGGACACGTCTTGCCATAAAAACAAACATAGAGTCCACACAGTAAGACACCCACAGAACTGCACGCAACAGATGCAGGTACGGTATATGTGCATGCAAACAAACACAATGCATTTCCAGGGTTATGCAAGGAATCACTGGTACGGCAGCCTTACCCTCTGGTACCACATACACATTGACAAAGACAGACACAGACACTTGTGAATACTCTTGAGTAATGTCAGGCACCAGTGGTAAGGTATGACAAACAGCTCAGGGCCTTTGTGGGGTTTAATCTGATCTTAAGCCACCCTAAAATCTTAAATAAATCATCTCGTCACTCCTCTCATCCTCCCCCGATAGTTCTCTCTCTTACCCCTTCCTCTCTTTTTCCCCTCTTTTCTCTCCATCTTCTATTACTCTTTCTCTTTTTCACACTCTTTTTGCATTCCCTCTCTTTCTCTCTCTCGCCCTTTATTCCTTTTCTCTCTCTCTCGCTCATCCTCTGTTCCTCCACACAATAGAGCGCTCTTCCTTTGACAGAGACATACATTGTGCAGTATGTCCTGGCTCCATTCTTCCTGGCTATACATTAAACATCATACAGAGAGAACGCAGTCTCACACGGGCTCTATTGTCAATCGCCAGAGGCAAGTTGTTCTATAAGGTGGAGATGAATTCAGAGATCTTCAGCGAGACGCTTCAGAGCTAGCTGAAGACCAACAGGAGAATCCAGACGCAGAAACACTCACTCACACATGCGCCTGCACGCACAGACACACACAGCAGTCTCAAACACAACAATGGTCCACAGAGTGTGTGATGCATGAGTCAGACTGACATGCTAACAAAGGCATGTGTGTGGTACACACACAAAAAAAAAAAAATCGCTGGGCTGATACAGGGAGTTTCTCAGCAGCTCCAGGCTCCATCTCAGATGGTTCTCCTCCTGCATATATATATATGTGTGTGTGTGTGTGTGTGTTTTGTGTGGTACGCACACACAAAACCTCATTGGTGTAGAGTTGGTTGCAGGCTAAAAGATGCATAGATACTTGGACCACAAGCAGAAATACCTCTTCAATTATTGTTCCCACACACTGACTTCTGCAGAAAGCCATGACGAACAGATACACAGAGAAGGACTCCAAAGAAATATTGGAGAATAAACATACCAGACCACATGGGTATGTCAAATGGGTTAATTGACTCCAAATTGCAGTTAACTAGCTAAGCCCTGATAACTGTATGCTTCTCGTTCACACACACAACAATGCTGAATAGATCGATAGATAGATAGATAGATAGATACTTTATTGATCCCAGGGGAAATTCAAGAAGGCATCACATATACAGACAGGCATAAAACTCTTATTATTATATTTACAAAGAAGTACAAAGAGAAAACAACCACGCTCATACCCACCCTGACCCCACACACACACACACACACACACACTCCCCAGCTAGCATACTGACCAGCACTACAGTTGGCCGTGTAGACACAGAGCAGCTCCAGGGCTGAGGTCATGCAGGGGTCATCCAATAGGAGCCAGGGCCAGAGGGCGTACAGTATGGCAGCCAGACGGGAGTCTGTGGCAGCAGTCTGTCATAGAGGAGGAGGGAGAGCAGAGGAGAGGAGGAGGAGGGAGAAAAGAGGAGGAAAGGGAAGAAGAGAGAGGATGGTGATGAAGAGAGGAGAGAAGAGAAGAGGGAAGAAGAGAGAGGAAGGGGTGAAAAGAGGAGAAGAGGGTGGGGGTGAGGAGAAGAGAGAAGAAAAGAGAAGAGGGAAGAAGAGAGAGGAAGGGGTGAGGAGAGGAGGAGAGGGAAGAGAGAGGATGGGGTGAAGCGTTGAGAGAAGGGAAGAGAAGGGGGATGAGAGAGAAGTGGAAAGGGAGGGTTGCCAGAATAGATAAGAGAAGTGGAGAGAGGGAAGGGGAGAGAAGAGGCAAGTAGAGGAGATTAGGGCGAAAAGGAGAGGACCGAAGATGAGAGTAAAGAGTGAGACAGAGGAATAGAGGAGAGAAGAAAGGACAGGGAGAGGGAGGAGAAGACAGAAGATGAAAGAAGTGGGACAGAGAAGAGGAGAACAGATGAGAGGGGAAACGAGAGGAGAGGGCAAAGGAGAGGAAAAGAGGGCAAGACGAAAGGGAAGAGATTTGGGGATAGGACAAGAAGGGAGGAAGAGACAAGTAGATACAACGGAGGGGGAAGGAGAGGGAGATCAGAGAACAAAATAGGGAAGAGGGACGAGAGAGGGAGGGGATGAAAGAGAAGAGGATGAAAACAAAGGACAGAAGTAGAGAGGATGAGGATATGGAAAAGAGGGGAAAGAAAGAGAAAAGTAGAGACAGAGAGCAGAGAAAGAGAGAGAGAAAGAAAGAGATAAAGAAACAGAGAGAGATAAGTAGAGAGAGAGAGAGAGAGAGAGAAAGAAAGAAAGAAAGAAAGAAAGAAAGAAAGAAAGAAAGAAAGAAAGAAAGAAAGAGAGAACACAGACACAACAAGGGCCTGTGATGAATTTATTTGATGAAAATGTCATGGTTAACACAATAAATAAAACACTGCACATGGACTTGCTTTGCATTCGCTGTGCTGATACAGGCAGTTTCTCAGCAGCTCCAGGTCCATCTTCAGCTCCTTCAGATAGTTCTCTTCCTGCATATGTGTGTGTGTGTGTGTGTGTGTGTGTGTGTGTGTGTGTGTGTGTGTGTGTGTGTGAGAAGAAAAAGAATGACTCAAATCCATGTTCAGTCCTAAGCAGTTCCATCAAAAGCAGTAAAATGATGGTGATGGACACACATATGTCCGATGAGACCAGGCTGACCTTTTTGTTGCGTAGCGCTGCTTTGGTTGGTTTCAGGGACTCTAGGTTGAGGTAAGTGTGAATCTGCCTCATCTGCTCCACTGTGGTGTCCACAAGCCCAGCTGAGAGAGAGAGAGAGAGAGAGAGAGAGAGAAAGAAAGGAAGGAAGGAAGAAGCTAATAATAGGGCAAGATATGGTCACACTAAACTAATGTGTTAAATATAACACATCTTATCAAGATGTTATGATACTGTTGGTCTCTGTTTGTTTGCCTGTCTCTCTTTCTATGTGTTGCAGGGCGGAGTCAGTGCACAGGTGTTGCTAGTCAGCTGCTAGTCAGCTGATCAGGGATCCAGCTATAAAGAGGCTACCTGGCTGGGTTCGGGGTCCCCTTCTCTCCAGGAGAATCTGCGTTGCTTTTATTTTGAGAATGCATTTTACATTGTACCCTGACTTACATTACATCTTTATTTTTCCACCATCTTATGGACACTGACTGTAGTTTACGTTTGCCCTACATTATTACTTTAATAAACATTTGTTAACGGTTATCTACGTGTGGTCTCATATGTTAAAATCACCACAAACGAGCCTGGTGGTCTTAACAAAGAAACGAATCAGACGTGGCCAGCACATATAGTGCTAAAACCGACACTCTATGCTCTGGGTATGTTTGGTGTGTGTGTGTGTGTGTGTGTGTGTGTGTGTGCGGTCGGCTACCTTTGCACGCATAGCTCTGGGCACTGGAGCTGCAGGCGAGGAGCGCGGTGAAGGCAGCAGCTGTGGGCTTCCTCAGCTGGTCATGGGGCAGAGTGGCCTCGTACCTCTGAACAGGACCCACCCAACACAGGAGCGTGAGAACAGCACAATCAGACGCAGCACCCAACACAGGAGCGTGAGAACAGCACAATCAGACGCAGCACCCAACACAGGAGCGTGAGAACAGCACAATAAGACGAAGCACCCAACACAGGAGTGTGAGAACAGCACAATCAGACGAAGCACCCAACACAGGAGCGTGAGAACAGCACAATCAGACGCAGGCTTCAGGGAGCTGCAGCGTCTGTACCACATTCGGTTCCAAATAACCACGCAGAGCCCAATGACTATATATAATGACTATATACCGTCATTTCTATGACGTAAATACACAGGGGCAGTTAAAATGGTATTAATATGGTTTTGTTTTTTTAACTTGCATAAAACAGTGTCCTGCAGTTTATACACAATGCGGCTAATACACAGGAAATTACTGTACAGTAGAGGTTAATAAGCTAATCAGTGATGCAAAATCTCTTTCTCATATCTTATCAGGCATAATGGGTACTCTACATTGCACTGTGGGAAATGTAAAACTACAAAAATAGAATACATTGCATGACAGTTCTAACCTCTGAAACTGCACCTTTTACACCTGTGAAGTCAGTAGTAACAGTCACATTACACTGCATAATATTATAGAGAGAAGAATTTCCAGAGCTTGCACCTGGGACTCCATGTGCGAAGGTCTGCCATGCTAACAATGACAGTCATGGTGGCTAACCTTCTTCCAGGGTTGTGCCATGTTGTACCGTCCATGATATACTACTAATATATATATACGGTATATTATATATATATATATATATATATATATATATATATATATATATATATATATATATATATATATATATATATATATATATATATTTGGAGCAATGATGTGTGGTCACCCACATACCCCAGCACAGAGTCTTATAGTGTGTAGGGGAGAAGGGCTGCGACTGTTGCAGCCCTAGTGGGAAGTGAGGCTTGTATGGTACATAACTGTAACCCTCCATCATTACACTATTGCTTAACACTTTGAGTGTCAAAAACACAATATTGCGTTTTTTGTTCCCATGCGTTGAGTGCCAAAATCGCAATAGGCATGTAGAAATAAACGGTTTGTACCCACTGAGAGCTTAAAGTCTCACCTTTCAAACAACAATGATCTAGATTGCTGGCACTCTGGGCCAAAGCTTCCGAAAACAGCGCGGCATTCAAAGTGTTAAGGTCCACTATGAAAGGTGAGGTTACCTGCAGTAGGAGTTCACACAGCTGCTCGCCCGGGGTGCCATTCAAAAGCTCAGCCAATCGACTACGGCAATCAGGGGTCAGCTGACCAGTCACTTCCTGATCCCGCCTCTTGGCTTCCTCTGACAGCACTACACTCAGGAAGTGAAGAGCAGCTGTGTACAGGCTAGGCTCTGAAGACCACTGGTCCACACATAGGGATATGGTGGCTAAAAAGGGACAAACAGTACAGAACATCAAAGAATAGAAGAGGAGTCACAGACAAACGTTTGTAACCGTCCAAAATCAGCTTCGCCATCATCACGTGTAGCAACATGTACTGTAAACAACATTAAGGACCTGCCCTGCGTATTGGATAAACACTTCATTTCAATACTCACTGCTACTATACTGTGTACTGTAACAAATAAAATGTAAACTTGCACTGTGCTTTGTATGAAACTGCCTGCTAAATAAACAAACACAAATTACATGCTGTATGAAAACAAACAGATCTATTTCTGAAGCTAGCAGAACCTCCTCTTCCTCCTCGTGTGCTTGCTAAGCTGCTCTGAAGCTAGCAGATCCTCCTCTTCCTCCTCGTGTGCTTGCTAAGCTGCTCTGAAGCTAGCAGATCCTCCTCTTCCTCCTCGTGTGCTTGCTAAGCTGCTCTGATGCGGCGGAGGCATCCGTCAGCCCCCCTCCCTGGCCTGACACAAGCTGACAAATCCATCATTAGTCTTAAACAGGGCTCATCACAGCCCACCGCTATAGGCCTCCCTCAGCTCCTGCTAGGCAGAGTCTGTCTACCAGACACACAGGCACACGCACGCGTGCGTGCGCACACACACACACACACACACACACACACACACACACACACACACACACACACACACACACACACACACACACACACAACCCGTAGTCACTAGGTCTGAATATAAATACTCAAACTCAGATATATGGAAATATAGATACATCTGAACAAAAATGCACCAACCTACACTTCCAAATAGACCATTCAAAAATGCACATCCTGTGAATGCACACACACACACACACACACAAACACACACACACTACAGCCCCCAACCCACAGACTCCCTACCTGAAAATGTGTGCCAGTGCCTGTGCATCGCCGTGGCAACAGATGGGAAGAGTGCAGTGGTGTTCCTGCGCACCAGAGTGGCCAGAAGCGTCAACAAGACGGTCCAGGTGTGACGCAGTACCCCAGCCGTCCGTGAGTCTGACACACACACGCGCACACACACACACACACACACACACACACACGCACACACACACACACACGCACACACACGCACGCACACGCACACACACACAGAGAGAGAGTGAGGAGAAGACAACAAAACACAAACTTACAATTCAGTATTACCACATTCTGCTACAATGCACACTTCACTAATCAGCCATAAGCACTTCATCTAACAACAACACATTACATTTATTTATACACCTAAAAAAGTAGTTCCAGAGTTTGGCCGCATACTTTGAGGTGTAACGGCCACTCCACTTTGCGTAGTAGCCGCTTTACCACCTCAAACGTGCATTAACTACTAAAACCTTTCTGATTATCCATTACATACCACTTTTCTAGGTCCCCAAAGCACTCTGCAGTGAACTCAGTGACTCACTACAGCCACCACCAATGTGTAGCACCCACCTGGGGTGCACAGCAGCTATTTTGCACTGGAGGTGGAGAGTGATGGAATCAATCAGCAAACTAGGGAGATGGTTAGGTTCCCAGACAGAATCAGCCAGGTTGGGAATTTGGGAACCAGTACCTAGCTTTAACATATCCTACAGCACAGTGTCCCTATCACTGCACTGGGGCATTGGGATGGTTCTGTGACCAGGGGAAAGACCACCAACAAGCCCACAACACCACTTCCAGCAACATCTAGGACTAACAAACTACTAATGTGCTACAACACACATTTCAACTGCAACACACCTCAAACACAACATAGACTTCAGCAACAACTCTACAGACTGACAAAACAGGACTTTTTTTTCCAACGCATCAGCAATGTGGGTAAGGTGTGAAAACCTGCCGAGCAGAACAGGAAGCAGGTGTCTTTGTGCTGACAAAGTCACCGTACACAATGGAAAGTTCTCTATAACACAGTGAATTATTGCTAAATCTTTTACCAATTACAAAATAATCCTACATCTCATCTACCTCCACCTTTCTATAACACAGACACTCCTTACTCATAATGTGGATGTATTTTGAGGAGAGATGATGTGTGACAAAGGCTCTTCTGGCATTTAATGTCTTAAAGGAAGCACAAATTCTGATCCTGTAGTCGTCGTAAGAAGAATCTAAATCCATATTGGCTAACTTTACACTTCAAAAAGTGTAACATTGCACTTCCATGTCTGATGAAGCTTCAAATTGCTGTGGTAGGTGTACAGCATGTGTGCTTGTCTGTGGTACTGTCTGACTCTGATGTGTGTGTGTGTGTGTGTGTGTGTGTGTGTGTGTGTGTGTGTGTGTGTGTGTGTGTGTGTGTGTGTGTGTGTGTGCGTGTGCGTGTGCGTGTGGTGGTTACCCAGGTGTGCAGGACTGAGAGTGAGGAGTGTGAAGACATGGCTCAGCAGAGGCTTGAGGAAGTCCAGCTGAGGGATCAGCTCTGCCTGCAGGGAGGCCACAGACTGCAGCAGCTCACAGAACACACCCACATACTGGAGCAGAGAACACACCTGAGAGAGGAGGAGAGGAGGGAGGGCAATAAGGAGGGGGTTCAGATGGAGAGAGAGAGAGTTAGTTTGTTTGTTTGTTTGTTTAATTTAAGGCCATTTCCGCAACGAAGGAAATCTATGCTAGTAAGATAAGTATAAGTATAAGTATAAATACTCTTTTGATCCCGTGAGGGAATTTTGGTCTCTGCATTTAACCCAATCCGTGAATTAGTGAAACACACACAGCGAACACACAGTGAGGTGAAGCACACACTAATCCCGGCGCAGTGAGCTGCCTGCTACAACAGCGGCGCTCGGGGAGCAGTGAGGGTTTAGGTGCCTTGCTCAAGGGCACTTCAGCCGTGGCCCACTGGTCGGGGCTCGAACCGGCCACGGCTGCCCCTAGATATTCTAAAACCTTCAAAGGTGGGACCTTACTAAATCAGCTATAGAATTTTGATGATAAAATTGTTGTCTTTTGGGGGGCAACAGATCAAAATATGTCTCACTGACAGGGGCGTTTTGCAAAATTGGCATAATGGAGGATCTTCACCACTCAATAGAAAGCTATGAAAGAATCTTGAATGTCCTATACACCATCTGGTATAGACTATTTGATCGTGTCTGGATTGAAAAGAAAAAAATAGTCTCTTTCTTACAATAGGATGGATTTTGTATAGCTTGTTGAGAGAGAGAGAAAGAAAGAGAGAGAGAGAGAGAGAGAGAGAGAGAGAGAGAGAGGAATGGAGGGGGGGTGAGTCAGAGAGAGAGAAGGTGAAGGAGAGAGAGGTGGGGGGTTAGAAGGAGAGAGAGACAAGAGAAGGTGTGAAGAGGAGAGGAGGACACCAAAGAAAGAAAGAAAGAAAGAAAGAAAGAAAGAAAAAGAAAGAAAGAAAGAAAAAAAGAAAGAAAGAAAGAAAGAAAGAGGGGAAAACACTGGGTCCGGGTGAGAGGGAGGTAAGAGAGAGAGAGCAGGGGCACAGTGAGGAAAGGAAAGCAAAGATTTAAACGTGAGAAAATGAAAGAGAGAGTGAGGAGAATGAGGGGAAAAAGAAACCGACAAGGCTCAGAGAGACTTAAAAACAGAGGCAAAAAATTATTAATGTGTGTGTGTATGTGTGTGTTTGTTTGTGTGTGCTCACTCGCTTTTATGACATTAAACCATGGCAGAAGCCAGCGAGACAGGAAAGCCCCTGTTCTGGTTGCCCTCCAGAATGAAGGGAATAAACAGTTGAAGCAGCAAGTGTCTTTAAAAGCCTGACAGACCTGATTCTTAGCATCCTCCTCATCTCCTGGCAGAAGAGTGGGCGTCTTCAGCTCACTCACACAGCGCTCAATGGCAACAGCATCCACCACGCTACGGCACAGGAGAGGGACACACACACTAATAAACAGTTCTACATACAGTATTTGCACACACACACACACCACACACACACACACACACACACACACACACACACACACACACACACACACACACACACACACACACACAGACACAGACACAGACACAGATAGACAAACACAGATAGACAAACACACACACACAGTTAAACTCAGTTTCCCAGCTCTGGGGTTGTTTGTCCGTTTGACTTCACTCCGAGCCTGCTATAATCGAAAAGGGAAAATGAGATGAAGATGCAGGACATTATGACTAGGATTCTGAGCAACTGCCAGAAACTGTGACAGCCAGCTAGCCTGAGGCTAGTGTCACAGTCAGAGAGGAAACTGATGGAATTTAAACTCTGGCCTGACACCCTAGAGCTTCACGTTAAACCTGAACACTTTCAATTCCTGTAAATATTTGTAACATTTATATTTGCAGATTGTTTCTGCTTAACCATTACCAGCTAAAATTGTCACTGTCTCTGTCTTCATACAGATATGCTGTAGTGTTGTTGTTTTTGCCATATAAACTTTAATTACCTCTCTACAGGCATTGCTTGCAGTTAGCCAAGGATAGCAATAAATATATAACTAAATAAATAAACAAATAAATGCATGTTAATAGCCAGCGTGAAAGTGCACTGAACCCCTGATAAGGTTCACTGAGCTTTAGCTAGGTAATTCACAATTAACTGCACCCAAACATCCACAAAGTTACCGCAACTGACAACATCTTTCATGGGAGGCTGTGGTTGTGGTTTTTCACCAACACTCTTAAGCTACTTTTATTCTTCTAAAAAACAGGGAAAAAGCTGACCTACGATCTTTCTACCTCTGACCAGGCTACCCTTGGAATACCCAGACCGTCACAAATGTACAATTGGGAGCTGGTCTGGAAAAGATTAATTGACTTTCAATTTCAGTAGGGGAGCAACTAGCAGTGAAATTAAACTTAAATTGGTACATCAAACTCTTACCGAATTGTTTCAAAAGTGTAGCAATCTTGTAAACGAAGGTTTTAATTAGTGGGTTTGATCCAGCAAGCCCACTATTGTTCTTCTTAGGTTTACTTATTACAGTGCATGAAAATGCACTGTACTGTTCTTCCAAGGCTTTTTACAGTGCATGAAAATGCACTGTACTGTTATTCCAAGGCATTTTATTATTATTACAGTGCATGAAAATGCACTGTACTGTTCTTCCTAGGCTTCTTATTCTTCTGCTTATTACAGTGCATGAAAATGCACTGTACTGTTCTTCCTAGGCTTTTTACAGTGCATGAAAATGCACTGTACTGTTCTTCCTAGGCTTCTTATTCTTCTGCTTATTACAGTGCATGAAAATGCACTGTACTGTTCTTCCTAGGCTTCTTCTTATTACAGTGCATGAAAATGCACTGTACTGTTCTTCCTAGGCTTCTTCTTATTACAGTGCATGAAAATGCACTGTACTGTTCTTCCTAGGCTTCTTATTCTTCTGCTTATTACAGTGCATGAAAATGCACTGTACTGTTCTTCCTAGGCTTCTTATTACAGTGCATGAAAATGCACTGTACTGTTCTTCCTAGGCTTCTTCTTATTCTTCTTCTTCTTCTAACGCATTTAATGCAGCTTCAACCGTTTAACGTAGAAACTTCATTCAAACTATGTTACGTAGGTCTTACTTAGGACATGGGTGCTATGTATTTTTCAACTTTGTAACTTTTATACTTTTTAAACTATTAATTAAAAACTAATCAAAATTTCCCCATAGACTTAACATTATGATTATGACATCACAATACGGCCGTTAAGCAATTAGAATCCTATGGCAGGTGTTCGGGCCACCTGGACCAACTGCCAGTCTCAGGCTTTAAGCATACAAACTGGCCCTATTAAGACTACACATCCTGTTCAACTGCTTCCTCTGCCAAAAACTGTTTCAAAATAAAAGTCCTCACTACAATATTTCACTGTTAAACAATTCAACCCTTTAAACTACTGAACTTTTTAACTGTTCAGCCATTGTAACTGTTACTTGTCATCAACTATGACTCCTACCCACTGTAGCTAGTTAGCTAAGTTAGCTAAGTAACATGGTTAGCATAGTTAGCATGCTAGCATGTTAGCATGCTAGTTAGCATTTTTAGCAAAACTGCTTAAAATGATTAGCTAAGTTAGCTAAGTCACATGGTTAGCATAGTTAGCATGCTAGCATGTTAGCATGCTAGTTAGCATTTTTAGCAAAACTGCTTAAAATGATTAGCTAAGTTAGCTAAGTCACATGGTTAGCATAGTTAGCATGCTAGCATGTTAGCATGCTAGTTAGCATTTTTAGCAAAACTGCTAAAAACGATTAGCTAAGTCAGCTAAGTAACGTGGTTAGCATAGTTAGCATGCTAGTTAGCATTTTTAGCAAAACCGCTAAAAACGATTAGCTAAGTCAGCTAAGTAACGTGGTTAGCATAGTTAGCATGCTAGCGCTAGCATGTTAGCATGCTAGTTAGCATTTTTAGCAAAACTACTAAAAACGATTAGCTAAGTAACATGGTTAGCATAGTTAGCATGCTAGCATGTTAGCATGCTAGTTAGCATAGTAACTTTGTTAACATTATTATCTTTGTTAACATAGTTAGCATAACTGCTAGCAAACATTAGAGCCATTCCAACTGTCAGTTATCGTCAACTATCTACCTAAATAATTTAACCATTTAACCATTTAAACTATCCACCTATTTAACTGTTCAGTCATTCCAACTATATTAAACCTCATCTACTTAGCAACCAATATAGTTTGTTTTTACTCTGTATGATATTTTACATCATATTTTTGCATTTTCATGCACTGTATTTCCTTCAGGAAATGCTTTTCTAGTTCTTCTTCTTCTTCTAACGCGTTTAATGCAGCTTCAACCGTTTAACGTAGAAACTTCATTCAAACTATGTTACGTAGGTCTTACTTAGGACATGGGTGCTATGTATTTTTCAACTTTGTAACTTTTATACTTTTTAAACTATTAATTAAAAACTAGTCAAAATTTCCCCATAGACTTAACATGGGCTGATGACATCACAATAGAGCCGTTAAGCAATTAGAATCCTATGGCAGGTGTTCGGGCCACCTGGACCAACTGCCAGTCTCAGGCTTTAAGCATACAAACTGGCCCTATTTAAGACTACACATCCTGTTCAACTGCTTCCTCTGCCAAAAACTGTTTCAAAATAAAAGTCCTCACTATAATATTTTACTGTTAAACAATTTAACCCTTTAAACTACTAACTGTTCAGCCATTGTAACTGTTACTTGTCATCAACTATGACTCCTACCCACTGTAGCTAGTTAGCTAAGTAACATGGTTAGCATAGTTAGCATGTTAGCATGCTAATTAGCTTTTTAAGCAAAACTGCTTAAAATGATTAGCTAAGTTAGTTAAGTCACATGGTTAGCATAGTTAGCATGCTATCATGTTAGCATGCTAGTTAGCATTTTCAGCAAAACTGCTTAAAATGATTAGCTAAGTTAGCTAAGTCACATGGTTAGCATAGTTAGCATGCTAGCATAGTTAGCATGCTAGCATGTTAGCATGCTAGTTAGCATTTTCAGCAAAACTGCTTAAAATGATTAGTTAAGTAACATGGTTAGCATAGTTAGCATGTTAGTTAGCATAGTTAGCATAACTGCTAAAAACGATTAACTAAGTTAGCTAAGTAACATGGTTAGCATAGTTAGCATGTTAGTTAGCATAGTTAGCATAACTGCTAAAAACGATTAACTAAGTTAGCTAAGTAACATGGTTAGCATAGTTAGCATGTTAGCATGCTAGTTAGCATTTTTAGCAAAACTGCTAAAAATGATTAGCTAAGTTAGCTAAGTAACGTGGTTAGCATAGTTAGCATGTTAGTTAGCATTTTTAGCAAAACTGCTAAAAATGATTAGCTAAGTTAGCTAAGTAACATGGTTAGCATAGTTAGCATGTTAGCATGCTAGTTAGCATTTTAAGCAAAACTGCTTAAAATGATTAGCTAAGTTAGTTAAGTCACATGGTTAGCATAGTTAGCATGCTAACATGTTAGCATGCTAGTTAGCATTTTTAGCAAAACTGCTTAAAATGATTAGCTAAGTTAGCTAAGTCACATGGTTAGCATAGTTAGCATGCTATCATGTTAGCATGCTAGTTAGCATTTTCAGCAAAACTGCTTAAAATGATTAGCTAAGTTAGCTAAGTCACATGGTTAGCATAGTTAGCATGCTAGCATGTTAGCATGCTAGCATGTTAGCATGCTAGTTAGCATTTTCAGCAAAACTGCTTAAAATGATTAGTTAAGTAACATGGTTAGCATAGTTAGCATGTTAGTTAGCATAGTTAGCATAACTGCTAAAAACGATTAACTAAGTTAGCTAAGTAACATGGTTAGCATAGTTAGCATGTTAGCATGCTAGTTAGCATTTTTAGCAAAACTGCTAAAAATGATTAGCTAAGTTAGCTAAGTAACGTGGTTAGCATAGTTAGCATGTTAGTTAGCATTTTTAGCAAAACTGCTAAAAATGATTAGCTAAGTTAGCTAAGTAACATGGTTAGCATAGTTAGCATGCTAGTTAGCATTTTAAGCAAAACTGCTTAAAATGATTAGCTAAGTTAGTTAAGTCACATGGTTAGCATAGTTAGCATGCTAACATGTTAGCATGCTAGTTAGCATTTTTAGCAAAACTGCTTAAAATGATTAGCTAAGTTAGCTAAGTCACATGGTTAGCATAGTTAGCATGCTAGTTAGCATTTTTAGCAAAACTGCTTAAAATGATTAGCTAAGTTAGCTAAGTCAAATGGTTAGCATAGTTAGCATGCTAGCATGTTAGCATGCTAGTTAGCATTTTTAGCAAAACTGCTTAAAATTATTAGCTAAGTTAGCTAAGTCACATGGTTAGCATGCTAGCATGTTAGCATGCTAGTTAGCATTTTTAGCAAAACTGCTTAAAATGATGAGCTAAGTCAGCTAAGTAACATGGTTAACATTGTTAGCATATTAGTTAGCATAGTTAGCATAACTGCTAAAAATGATTAACTAAGTTAGCTAAGTCACATGGTTAGCATACTTAGCATTTTAACATTGTTAGCATGCTAGTTAGCATAGTAACTTGGTTAGCATTATTATCTTTGTTAATATAGTTAGCATAACTGCTAGCAAACATTAGAGCCATTCCAAGTGTCAGTTATCGTCAACTATCTACCTAAATAATTTAACCATTTAAACTATCCACTTATTTAACTGTTCAGTCATTCCAACTATATTAAACCTCATCTACCTAGCAACCAATATAGTTTGTTTTTACTCTGTATGATATTTTACATCATATTTTTGCATTTTCATGCACTGTATTTCCTTCAGGAAATGCTTTTCTAGTTCTTATTATTCTTCTTCTTCTAACGCACTTAATGCAGCTTCAACCGTTTAACGTAGAAACTTCATTCAAACTATGTTACGTAGGTCTTACTTAGGACATGGGTGCTATGTATTTTTCAGCTTTGTAACTTTTATACTTTTTAAACTATTAATTAAAAACTATCAAAATTTCCCCATTGACTTAACATTTTGATTATGACATCACAATACGGCCGTTAAGCAATTAGAATCCTATGGCAGGTGTTCGGGCCACCTGGACCAACTGCCAGTCTCAGGCTTTAAGCATACAAACTGGCCCTATTAAGACTACACATCCTGTTCAACTGCTTCCTCTGCCAAAAACTGTTTCAAAATAAAAGTCCTCACTATAATATTTTACTGTTAAACAATTTAACCCTTTAAACTACTGAACTTTTTAACTGTTCAGCCATTGTAACTGTTACTTGTCATCAACTATGACTCCTACCCACTGTAGCTAGTTAGCTAAGTTAGCTAAGTCACATGGTTAGCATAGTTAGCATGCTAGTTAGCATTTTTAGCAAAACTACTAAAAATGATTAGCTAAGTTAGCTAAGTCACATGGTTAGCATAGTTAGCATGCTAGCATGTTAGCATGCTAGTTAGCATTTTTAGCAAAACTGCTAAAAATGATTAGCTAAGTTAGCTAAGTAACATGGTTAACAAAGTTAGCATGTTAGCATGCTAGTTAGCATTTTTAGCAAAACTGCTAAAAATGATTAGCTAAGTTAGCTAAGTCACATGGTTAGCATAGTTAGCATGCTAGCATGTTAGCATGTTAGTTAGCATTTTTAGCAAAACTGCTTAAAATGATTAGCTAAGTCAGCTAAGTAACATGGTTAGCATGTTAACATTGTTAGTTAACATAGTTAGCATAACTGCTAAAAATGATTAACTAAGTTAGCTAAGTCACATAGTTAGCATACTTAGCATTTTATCATTGTTAGCATGCTAGTTAGCATAGTAACTTGGTTAACATTATTATCTTTGTTAACATAGTTAGCATAACTACTAGCAAACATTAGAGCCATTCCAAGTGTCAGTTATCGTCAACTATCTACCTAAATAATTTAACCATTTAAACTATCCACTTATTTAACCGTTCAATCATTCCAACTATATTAAACCTTATCTACCAAGCAAATCATTTAACTATATAAACTATCCACTTATTTAACTGTTCAGTCATTCCAACTATATTAAACCTCATCTACCTAGCAACCAATATAGTTTGTTTTTACTCTGTATGATATTTGACATCATATTGTTTGCATTTTCATGCACTGTATTTCCTTCAGGAAATGCTTTTCTAGTTATTATTCTTCTTCTAACGCACTTAATGCAGCTTCAACCGTTTAACGTAGAAACTTCATTCAAACTATGTTACGTAGGTCTTACTTAGGACATGGGTGCTATGTATTTTTCATCTTTGTAACTTTTATACTTTTTAAACTATTAATTAAAAACTAATCAAAATTTCCCCATAGACTTAACATGGGCTGATGACATCACAATAGAGCCGTTAAGCAATTAGAATCCTATGGCAGGTGTTCGGGCCACCTGGACCAACTGCCAGTCTCAGGCTTTAAGCATACAAACTGGCCCTATTAAGACTACACATCCTGTTCAACTGCTTCCTCTGCCAAAAACTGTTTCAAAATAAAAGTCCTCACTATAATATTTTACTGTTAAACAATTTAACCCTTTAAACTACTGAACTTTTTAACTGTTCAGCCATTGTAACTGTTACTTGTCATCAACTATGACTCCTACCCACTGTAGCTAGTTAGCTAAGTCACATGGTTAGCATAGTTAGCACGCTAGCATGTTAGCATGCTAGTTAGCATTTTTAGCAAAACTGCTTAAAATGATTAGCTAAGTTAGCTAAGTCATATGGTTAGCATGTTAGCATGCTAGTTAGCATTTTTAGCAAAACTGCTTAAAATGATTAGCTAAGTTAGCTAAGTCACATGGTTAGCATAGTTAGCATGTTAGCATTCTAGTTAGCATTTTTAGCAAAACTGCTTAAAATGATTAGCTAAGTCAGCTATGTCACATGGTTAGCATAGTTAGCATGCTAGTTAGCATAGTTAGCATAACTGCTAAAAATGATTAACTAAGTTAGCTAAGTAACATGGTTAGCATACTTAGCATTTTAGCATTGTTAGCATGCTAGTTAGCATAGTAACTTGGTTAGCATTATTATCTTTGTTAACATAGTTAGCATAACTGCTAGCAAACATTAGAGCCATTCCAAGTGTCAGTTATCGTCAACCATCTACCTAAATAATTTAACAATTTAAACTATCCACTTATTTGTTCAGTCATTCCAACTATATTAAACCTCATCTACCTAGCAACCAATATAGTTTGTTTTTACTCTGTATGATATTTTACATCATATTTTTGCATTTTCATGCACTGTATTTCCTTCAGGAAATGCTTTTTTAGTTATTATTATTATTATATCTTCCTATTCACCCACTTTTTGGCCGAACTACTGCTCCTAGACCGTTTGAGCTATCGACGCAGTTCGAACTCCAAAAATTCAGGCCCGAACCGGTGTAACTTGCTTGTTACTTTCGTGTCGCTGGCCCTTGTCGTTTTCGCGGTATTCCCGTTTTTTGGCGTTTTTGGGCCCCATTGAAATGAATGGCGGAATGTTCAAGGATTCTAATTCCGATTGTGACATCACAGCTCTAATTGTTTAAGCTTGCAGCTGGCAGAGTTCTGAGCCATCTGGCAGAGCTCTAATGGGCTGGGCTGTCTGTGTATATGAAGGTGTGTGCATGTAACTTTTGACCCGTATGTCCGATTTTCATAAATGAGGTACCGTTGGAATCCTTGGATGAGGCCGAGTTCCATGCCCCTGATCAAACCCACTCTTGCAGTTCCTCGGAACCGCAATTCTAGTTGCAGTTGTTTACTCAATTTCCAAAAGAAATACACGTCCATGTCTGATTAGCGATTGTATTTGCATTCCTGTGTTTTAGGGACACTAAAAATGGGCTTCAAAACAGCAAATCCCAAATTTGCCGAAAGTTCGTATGGGTATTCCCCGGCTGGCTGTTTTCTGGCAAGAAATCTGCTTTCATGTGTACAACCTCAACCTGATAACCACCACCTTGGGCAAAAGGTGCTAACCACCACTGTGACAAGAGTTTTGTAAATCATGTGACATTTTTTGTAAATCTAACTCTATCAGAAACCCCATGATCACACAGCCATAAGGAAGTGGTCTTTTTCCTGTACGTATTGTGTATTCATATGTGTATGAGGTATGAGCAGTGAGAACTACTAGGTAGTGTGCTTTCCACAACCATCTAAAGTCTCTCACATTGATTTTTGTTCCCTCTATTAGAGCACTAGGGGTGTCACGATTCTCCAAATCCTTTATTTGATTTAATTTAATTAATTCGTTAATTTATAAATAAATAAATACATTCATTTTAAAGTTACAATTTTTGATCTTTTTTAAATTATATTACTATTAATACATTTATTATGTCGTTTATTTTTATTATTTTTTTGCCTCATTTCCAGATATGTTTTGGGGGGCTTTCATCTTGAAACCTCTTTTTTATTTTGAAACAATTCCTACCACGAGCTACTAAACAGAACAGACAAACATGTACGTGAACACAGTAAAATGAAATAACACTGAATGACAATTTGATTGTCATAGCACACACCGAAGAGACGCAAGGGTAGTGTTCACGGAATATTACTGTACACTGTAAATGTGCATTTTAGGCCTTAGTAATTTTGCAATTTATCTAGAACTTCACTTGCAAAGTTGAGTAACTGATGTGACTAAATGAACCTCCAAATATTTCCACACCTGTGATTTCAGAGAAGCAGGAGGGGGTTCGAGTTCGGATGATGTGTTTTTAAAGTGGCTGTAGCTTAAGTTTGAGGAGATCATGTTGACACTTCAACACGCGCGTGTTTTTTCCCCCCTCTTGGCATGCATACTGGACCTGACGCTGGGGGTGTGGCTGCATGCATTTTCAACTTAAAACTGAAATTGTGACACCCTTATACAGCACCATGCAATGAAACCGCCAGTGCAGAGTGTGTGTGTGTGTGTGTGTGTGTGTGTTGAACTTGAATCTTGACAAGTCTGCAGCATGTGGCTGTTTGTGATTCAGTACTCCTGCATAGTGGTGGCACTATACATGTAGGTACTGTCAGTGGTGGAATGTAACTAAGTACAAATACGTTGTTACTGTACTTAAGTAAATTTTCCATGTATTTGTACTTTACTTAAGTAGAATTTATAGTGCATACTTCTGACTTTTACTTCGTTACATTTTACAGCAATTATCTGTACTTTTACTCCGCTACATTTCTAACAACACCATCGTTCCTTTTTACGATACATTTTATGATCAGTTTTTTTCTCTCTCTCTGACACCTGCCCAGCTTCTAATTCTTTGAAACATAAGCTTCTAGTCTAGACCAGGCAAAGCATGAGCTTGTAGCCATCTGCATTCGGTAGGCTATATTCACCAGACCCATGGCTACACTGGGCATGCAACTGTGTTCTGTGCCTTTCTCTGTCTGTTATCTGCAGCGTTAGGGCCTCCTCTCCGATGAGATTGCTATCCGTGGATCAGCGAAGTTACAGGCTATGCCCATGCTTCTGTCACACGTCTGATAATTTGCGGCACAAATGAATGGTAGACTATTATAGAACCGCTGGCCGAAAAAAAACGTAACATTTTCCAGATTAGGAAATATTTCTTAATTGTGTGTGATCAAATAAAGAGGCATAGCCTACAATTGGGGGGTAGTAATGTGAGCGGTCATTCAATGTCTATGTGCGTCTGCGCAAGTGAAACTGAACCTAATCATAAAGACACCTTTCTCAGCAACTTTTCTGTTCAATCAGTAGAATTGGCATTACGATCCACCCTACGTTTCCCTTGTCTACCCCGTTAAACTTCAGGCTCTCGAATTTTGCTGAATGATATTTAACTCAGCAGATCACCCTAGTAGATAACCAGAATTACAGTCTCTAGAATTGTAGGTCAGAATGTAAACTGGACCACAGATGGTATAAGCACAATTGCATTAGCTTAAAACTATCTAGTCGAGTATAACATAAAACTAGCTTAATTAAAATACCACAGCCCATACTGATTTTTCTTTTAGAATATAGATATTAAGAGAAATCATTATGCAAATACTTTTACTTTTAATACTTAAAGTACATTTAAAAGCAGGTACTTTTTACTTTTACTTAAGTAGGGTTGTCATTGTGGTACTTTTACTTTTACTAAAGTAAATATTTCTCTGTGTATTTGTACTTTTACTTAAGTACTGAGTTTCAGTACTTCCTCCACCACTGGGTACTGTATGCTATGCACTGTGCACTCCGGTGTGGTCTTCTGTGCATGAGTGCAAATGCAGTCGCATCATGTTAACATCTTCATTCTCCATACAGTATGAGGTATCAGGCATGCAGAATTCCATGGTGGTGGTGGTGGCAGTGTGTAAGTGTGTGTGCAGTGCACGTACCTGGCCATGGCTGGCAGAACCTGATGGAGTGTGAGGGCGGTGAGCGTGAACTCGGGCAGCACGGCCAGCAGGTTGGCCAGGACGCCGCAGAAGGCCGACACCAGCGGAGGGGTGACGACGGCGCCAGACACACTCCGCTCCACACACGCCTCGCTAACGCGGGAATCCTGGGAAAGCACCGAGTCGCTGCTGTCTGCATCGCTCTGACCTGCAGCAAAAAACAGCTGGGTAATATATATGTCTGTTTACATACCATATTTAATAATTTCACTGGATCTCATCGGAAATGCGAAAGTAAAGTTGTCAACTTCCAAGTTATTTCACAACTCTGTCAAAGCGACCAGCTGCAGTGTATAGCAGTGGCCGTCATAATAAAGACGAATAATGCTGAACATTGAATTGCTGAATGTTGAGTGTTGCCTCTATGCTGAATAGGAAGATCTGTCTACTTTTCTGCTCTTTTCCATCCCAGCGCGTATAAGCCCTGATACAGCAGCTCTTCTGCTGACTGGAGCTCTAACACTCTGGCATCACATCACGCTCCACCAGCTTCAGCGCCGCAACTGTAAGGACTGGATCATTCCGTGGGGGTATTTTAGGCTTCCCCTCCACCACTCCACCCCCCATCCAGTACCTTGTGCGGTGAGTCTGTTGACAGGCGAGTGTTGGGCGAGGGCCAGCGAGGATGACAGCGCCGGGGTGTGCACTCCGCTCGACCCACCTGGCTGGATCTAATGGGGGCAGGAAGCAGGCGGCAGGATTCAGTGACAGCCTTGTCCTCTTCCTTCCCCTCACAGCATATTTTTAGTGGGGTGCTATTCTCAGCATACAGTGCTGTCTCAGTCAGACACATGATTTCAAATAACACACACACACACAGGGATACATGCAGACACACACGCACACAGTGTATTCCTGGTGTTGCTAGACTGGATCTCTGCAATGTTATCCTCTAGAAACTGTCAAGTAGGAAGAACCCGATCAGTGTGCATAAAGCATGATGGATCCCATCTCTTACAATACAATTCAGTTCCAATAACGGATCTCATGACCAAACTGCAATATGGAGTTTGGAAACACAAGTGTGAGGATACGTGGTTTGTTCAATCAATCAATGGTACCTATGGCGTTCTAGACTGAATAAATATATATATCCCTATATATAATATAGCAATATAGCACGAGTGAGAGTGGGGTTGCTGTGGGAATATCTATGACCAATCCCACGATCACGAGTGCTATATTGCTTTTATACAACAATTCTACCACAAACTAAATAATCTGAAAACACCCCATTATTGTTTAAAAATGTTAATTTCGACATCGTTCTTACGCTTAAAAAAAAATAGTTCCCTTTTCAATAGACAGCGTCTTGGTTGCTAGGTAACCAACATTCCAGACCCCTCTTGTTACGGGTCTTTGTGGTTTACATGTCTTCTTGAAAGAAATGTTGAAATTACATTCATATGATATCACATACATACACACAGTATATATGCATGCGCGTGGCGGTGTGATTGAGTAGGAGGATGGCAATCGTGTGTGCGATGTGTGCATATATTGTATATATCAGTGTGAACAGGGTCTTTATGTGTGTGTGCGAGCGAGTGTGTGCTTGTGTGAGTGGGTCTGTGAATGTGCGTGAGTATGAGTGTGTGTGTGTGTGTGTGTGTGTGTGTGTGTGTGTGTGTGTGTGTGTGTGTGTTCTCACCAGCGTGCTGGATGTGGAGAGGGAGCCTGAGGCTTGGCTGTGGCTGCGCTGAGCAGATGGGCCTCTCCAGTGCCGCAGAGAGTCGCTCAGATCTGCCACAAATCAACAGCAAGCGAACAAACAGACAAGTAAACAAGTAAACAAAACCATCACCATAAACTCAACCTGACGCCTGTGCACTACCTTCAGGGAGGCTGGACAGATGACACACCGCATGTTTACATGGACAGCAGCGAGAGAGAGGAGAGCTTTGACTGAGCCGCGCCTGGCTGACATTGACGGCAGTCAAAAGCACGAGAGTGATAACTAGCGCAGCTCATTATCGGACTGTCAGGCAGCAACTCCGCGCTGAAAATGTGCTCACAAAAAAGTTCAGCATCACGATAATGATTTGAGTCTAATTAAAAAGGGGGCACATATTTAACGAAGTTCACACGGTTGTCTGGAAATGTGAGATAGTTAGAGGCTGTCAGATGCCAGTCTGTCTGCAACTCACTTCAGACTTTATTACAACTTTATGCGCGAGAGGCAGTTAAAGTAGATATTGTGCAGCCAGCGTTTTGAAACACACTGTCCCGAATTGCATTCAAACCTCATACTCTTTGATAGCCTGACGAGCCATACCCACATCAAGATGTAGGGTCTGGGAACTATCCATTGGCACTGCTCAATCGGAGAGGCGGGATAAACAGTTGTCTAGATTTCTAGGCTAACTCTTTGACATGAGAAGTAAACGAACTAGCTAGGAGAGAAGAACCTATAGAAGCTAGCTCCTGTGGCAAGGAGTAGGGAATGAGGATCATAGTTTATGTCAGATGTTATTATGGCGGGATCTGTACTAGAGTTGGTTATAGCAGACTTTGTGAGATCTGCATTAAGAGACATACAGGGCAGTGATAGACTCTTAACCTTCATCCTCCTACAGGAGATGCATGAAACCTATCTAATCAATCACTAGCACTTGTCTTCATGCATCAGGTAGTGATATTTACAATAGTCTTCATTACAGGGTTATCACTCTTAGTCAAATATAAAATTCCATGACTTTTCCCTGACAAAAAAAAATCTTAATTTCCATGACCTACTATACAATGAATAGTACAATATACAGACCAATGATGTCAGCGTAGCATTCAAGAATCTTTTACTTTTTTAGATTGGGAGATGAATACATGGGCATTGATTCATGAATAAACAAAGTTGGGCTACTCAAGCAAGCAGTAAAGCGAATAACTTTTTTTAAGCAAGTAGCAAGTACATTCTAAACTTCTACAACTAAATTCCCTGAAATTCCCTGACTTTCCACGTCTGGAATAGACTTTCCAAAATTCCAGAAATTCCACGACCCGTGGGAACCCTGTCATTATGGCAAGGTTTGTGCCTGAGAAAGCTACAGCCGACTTTGCAGCATGTCCTGGCTGGACTGCGTAAAGCGTACCTTCCGCGTCCTCGCTGTGATGACTGGGTGCCCCGGGGGGGAAGTTGAGGTCAAACGCGTGGCGGCCGCGGTAGCAGGTCTGTGCCATCTGCGTGGCGTGCTGGAAGAACTGGCAGTGGTAGAGCAGGGCCTGCAGGGCGGGCAGTCCCACCAGAGACACGCCCGACGCCTCGTCATGCACACACGGGTGCTGGGACACAACACAAGACAATGTCAACAGAGCAAATCTATATCTCAAAAAAGGAGACTATGGACAACATGTCTAACTCATAAAAGGGGGTTATGGAGAATACCTATAATAACTCACTCAGAAGTGGTTTATTAAGTGTTTATTATGCACAATGGCATATCGTTCACTTTTTAACATTCCTGACTGTAACTGTAGAATTTCTAACTCATTATTAAGTAATTGTTACAGGGTCTTCTGTATGAAAGAAATTATAACAGTTAATAACACATGTTACAGTCTCATGAATGCGTAATCTACAATATTCTGACAGTCCTAACAGCATTCTCCTGTTAAAATAAAATGCCAAACTCGTTGATTAGTCAGACAACGGCCTAATACCTGGAACACTGACAGAATAGGATAAAGTGCCTGCCTGGTTTTCACTACCCATGAGCAAGTATTCAAGTAAATGAAGTGATTACAACTTAATGTCAGTGAGACTGGGACCAGCACAGAGCTGGTATCAGATATGGGTTTTGGACACAGCTCAATTCCAACTCCTGGCTCAGGAATTGAGGTTTTCCCCCAGAAAAAAGTGGTTTCATTTTGCAGTACTGGAGCGACCACCTCTGGTCAATAATGTACCAGATGCCAGAGATCTGTGGCATCCATTTTAATCACATTCATCAAACATTCCATTTTTTCCCCTCACTGCAAATTTCCCAGTATAGTACCTGCCAGGCACAGCTTTTGGCCTCCTCACTGTTGGCGGGCATGGGCATGACCAGAAGGTTCTGCAGGATAAACGCAGCCTGAGGAGAGAAGACAGGAGAAAGGGAACGCTAAAGTCAGCAACACTGCCATCTGCTTGTGACTTAGTGGTAGCACAAGTGGTTCTAAATAATTCAATGCCTTCACACTGAATGACATCTAAGCTTCTCAGCCAACACAATTACAAAGACCTCTGTGCCTTTTGGGTGTACTGCATAGACACTGCAGCAAATAATGTTGGTACTTTCTGCAATTTCTTGCGTGAAATGTGCCATTGGCATATCTAAATATGTACCAGCATATGTAATGACCTCAAATATCACATTTGATCATGTTTAGACTTATTGTTTAGCGTTTATCATATTTAGTGAGTGCATATGTGTGTGTGTGTGTGTGTGTGTGTGTGTGTGTGTGTGTGTGTGTGTGCAGGTATGTGACGGAGGGCCCCCACCTCCCTGCGGACCATGCTGCTCTCGTTGGACTCGAGCAGGATGTTGAGTAGAGTCCCCCACAGACCCCCCGAGATGTTCTGGCAGCTGGACGCTAGTGCCATGCAACCCGTGTCCAACGACGACAGCGCTGAGCCCACTCCAAGACTGGCAAACCGCACCTGGGACAGGAGAGGAGAGGAGAGGAGAGGAGAGGAGAGGAGAGGAGAGGAGGAGGGGGGAGGACAGGAGAGGAGAGGAGGGGGCAGGAGGAGGACAGGAGAGGAGAGGAGAGGGGTGGAGAGGAGTGGAGGGGCAGGAGGGGAGAGGAGAGGAGAGGAAAGGAGAGGAGGAGAGGAGGGGCAGGAGGGGAGAGGAAAGGAGAGGAAGAGAAGGTGAGTGGAGATAAGAGTCAGAGGAATAAAAGAAGATGTGGACATAGAGCTGGACATAGAGCAGGAGACCCATAGAAAACAGAACATGTCCTGAACTAAGATGTACACTGAGATATATATACACTACCGCCCAAAAGTTTGGGATCACTTAGAAATTTCCATTCCACTCCATTATAGACAGAATACCAGCGGAGATCAGTTGCATTGTTTTTTAATCAGCAGAAGTTTTCAGATTATATTATGTGTTAACATAATTGCAAAAGGGTTCTCAACTGTTGTAGAAAGAAATGGCTGATCTTTAATGCAATATCTACATTGCCCATTATCAGCAGCCATTCATCCAATGTTCCAAAGGCACATTCTGTTTACTAATCTGATATAATTTTAAAAGGCTAACTGAGAAAACATTTGAGAACCCTTTTGCAATTATGTAAGCAAATAATGTCATCTGAAAACTGCTGCCCTGATTAAAAAAAAACAATACAACTGATCTCAGCTAGTATTCTGTCTATAATGGAGTGAAATGGAAATTTCTAAGTGACCCAAAACATTTCACCTGTAATGTACATATATACACATACATATTGCATTTTGTTCTACCATAAATGTACATCAAATTTACTTTGACAAACTGTCATTACATTACAATGACCACATAGAAAGTCATAATATTTGGCTGCTGTGTAGTACATGAGTAGGTTCGATGTGGCTAAGGACTCCACAAACTACACGGACACATAAAGTAAAAGTTTGTAGATATAACGCCTACCAGTAAAAGTTTTCTTCAGAACAAATATATTAGTCAAGTGAAAAGTGAACTTTCCAACATAATATATATATATATATATATATATATACACACACAAATTATAATTAAAAATGTCCCTGTATCTTCCAGGTGTTCTAATCAGTGTTTGACCCCTTTAATGACTCTGTGGTTTGAAACTGCACCTTGCTATTAAGTTTGCGGTGATCAAACGGGGGCGTTTGAAGAGTGGTCTGTGCAGTGCTGGATAGGATAGTGTGTGTGTGTGTGTGTGTGTGTGTGTGTCTAGCTCAGCATTAATATGAGGCTGTAACTGACTGACAAAATGCCGGAAGCTCTATAAAGGGACCATACACTAGAGAATGACTAGAGAAGTTTGAGAAGCTGTTCACACACCAAACTCTGCACAGCAAAATGTGTGTGTGTGTGTGTGTGTGTGTGTGTATGCATGTATATACGGAAGGTTGTTGGGTGAGAGGTCAGTCACATTGAGTGCATACAGTGTGTTTGTGTGAAGTAGCACAATGCATGCACCAGTAAGGTTCTGTGTGAATCATGTGTACATTTTATGCATGCGGTCTTATATGTACTATCCTATATGTATCTATATTGAGTGTGCCATCACCTGTGTGTGTGTGTGTGTGTGTGTGTGTGTGTGTGTGTGTGTGTGTGTGTGTGTGTGTGTGTTTTTTGAGATGCTAACCTCGGGGTCCCTGTCTACCCACAGTGGGATAAGCCAGGTGAGCTCAAGGCGCGCTGTAGTCTGCTCCTCTGCCCTCTGCTCCTGAGATAGACACCAGTGGGACATCCAGTCCTGTTACACGCACACACACAAAAATATACACAAACACAAGCAAATACACATTACAGTCAGACATCATACTCAGAGCAGTCACACACAGACATGTCAAAAACACAACCATGGATATCAACATTCAAATCACACTCAGACCAGTAAAATAAACACAGGCTCCATCTCACAAACATAAACAAATGTGTATGCATGTCACTCACACACACACACACACACACACACACACACTGGGGCCAGCTGATAGGGGTCTTCCACCCCATTTCTCTCCCTTGAGGGAGACATGCACATGTGTGTCAGACCAGCATGTTAAATTATGGAAATGACAAGTTGGCACACAGGCGGCATTAACATACTTCCACTGCCACGCACGCACAGCACGCCCACACATACACAACTGAACACACACACATACACTGGCTGAAAGCAATTCTTTGCTTGTTCAATCCCATGGTATGTGTGTTTTCTTTTTCATTATTGGTCAAATGGTTGTTTTAGAAGTGTTTGGATTATAAAACACATACAAATCAATACATACACACAACTGAAGTGCCTACAACAATGATCAAAACAAAGAATATCCCAAGCAATGAAGACAGTAATGGTCTGTGATTTAGAAGTTATCACACACACACACACACACACACACACACACACACACACACACACACACACACCTTATCTCTACTCTGGGCGATCATCTCATGGGAGAGGTGCAGCAGACAGATGATTGCATTCTTGGTGACGCCTTTACCCATGAAGGACATGGAGTTGCCCCCCCACTCCACGTAGAAGGAGGAGATTACCTGAGGGGGTGAACAGAAGGGAAGGAGAAGAGGAGGGAAGAAGGGAGGGAGAAAGGGAACAGTTGAGAGAGGATAGAGGAAGGAAAGAGGGGGGGATGGAGGGAAAGAGGGTAGATAGAGGAATAGAGGAGGTGGAGGTGAGAGAGGATGGAGAGAGGAAGGGATATCAGAAGGGAGAGAGCAGAGTGAGAGGTGGGTGGAGAGAGAGAAAGAGGAGATATAGGAGGTAAAGAAGGATATGTAGGGAAAGGGATGTAGGGAGTTAGAGGGAGAGAAGTAGAACAAAGAAAAAAAGAAGAGATGGAGAGAGGGAGGGGGAGGAATGCAGAGTAAGCAGAAGGGAGAAATGAATGGATAGAGGCATTGAGAGGTAGAGAGGAAGGATGTAGAGAGGGAAGAGAAGAGAGTAGGAGTGGAGAGAATAGAAGAGGAGGCAGAGGGTAAGGAAGGGATAGAGAGGGAAAGGTGAGGAGGAAGAGAATGAGGTGGAGTGGAGAGAGGGATAGAGAAGGAACAAGAGAGGAAAAGAGGAGACAGAGTGATGGAGAAGGAGATAAGAGGAAGGAGGGGTGTAGAGGGAGAGAGGGATAGAGAGGGGACAAGAGAGGAAGGAGAGAGGGGTCATTTGTAGTCTGTACACATGGTGGTTAATAAGAGTCATTAAGAGAGGCTTTATGGCCCAGGAGGAACAGCTGGGCCCTCTGGAGCTCAGAGACCAAACACACACACACACGTATCCCATAGCAACACTTAGGGAGGCTGGTGGCCATGCTCTCTCACCCTGTGTGTGTGTGTGTGTGTGTGTGTGTGTGTGTGTGTGTGTGTGTGTGTGTGTGTGTGTGTGTGTGTGTGTGTGTGTGTGTGTGTGTGTACCTCCAGTAGCCCACTTAGGTATTTCAGGCAGAGGGTGTGTGTGTCCAGCTCCTGCTGCGGTGAGTGTGTGCTCCAGCCGGGCAGGGCGGTCAGGTGCTTCATGCTGCGCAGGGTGCGCTCCAGCGAGGGCAGGCCGTAGAAGCGTGGTGCCTCGGACACACGCAGGCGCTGCAGCAGACGCTGCGCCAGCACCGACTCCAACACACTCGCCAACGTCACACACACACTACATGTAGCACACAGAGGGAGGGAGAGAGAGAGAGAGAGAGAGAGAGAGGGAGGGAGAGAAAGAAAGAAAGAAAGGAGGGAGAGAGAGATCAATATTAAGTTGATACCCAACATGTTATACCTGTAGCCAATGGCAACAATGACTGCATTTTATTTGCTTTGCTTTGATTTGAGAGAGAGAGAGAGAGAGAGGAGAGAGAGAGAGAGAGAGAGAGAGAGAGAGAGAGAGAGCGAGCGAGAGAGATAGAGAGGAGGAGGGGGGGTTATTCATTTAGGCTTAACATCATGTCAGTGCTCATGGCTAATTTCATGGGGATAAAAGGTGCATAAAGAAGGTTACAAACAGTGAGGCAGAGTGTGTGTGAGAGAGAGGGGGAGAGAGAAACACAAAGACTGACGTGCCAAATTCCTCTATTATCTGTCAAAATGAAAGAGAGAGAGAGAGTGTGAGAGTGAGGCAGAGAAAAAGAAAGGATTGGGCAAAGGGAGGTAGAGATGGACAGATGGACACACAGAGTGAGAAGCCAGATATGAAAGAAAGTATAAATAGTTGAGAGACAGAGAACACATTAAAACACCAAAACAGACCGACGGAACCAAACGAGAGAGAGAGAACTGGAGAGAGAGAAGAGAGAGAGAGAACTGGAGAGAGAGAGAGAGAGAAGAGAGAGAACTGGAGAGGAAGAAGCAGAGAGAGACAGGTATTAGTCATACCTAACCCAGGTCACACACATTAGAGAAGCCCTCGGTGGGTTTACCTTCACAGGACATTGGGTATTCCAGCCTTCACCATCTGTGTGTGTGTGTGTGTGTGGCTCAGACATTGGGTTTGCTCGAGAGCGCCCTGAGGGTGTCATTTTTTAATAACCGATTAAGGTTTCTGTTCCCCGATTCAACCAGATACCCATTTCTGCGGCGTGGGGCGGCAGAGAGACTCATTAATTCAGCAGAGGGGGCCTTTGAGGTAAGGAAAGAGCAGTCTTCCAGAAACAAAAACGTTTTTTACGTTTATCAAACTCGTCAGACTAAACGCTTCCGTGCCTTTCATATCGGGATGTCAATGTTTTAGATTATTTTTGCCCCCGTAACGTACGACTGGCAGTGTGTGCTCTGACGTGTGGGGTTCTGCAAGTCTAAAAAAACTTTAATTCGGCTCCACAGGCAGTTTGAAAAATGAGTTAACGATATCCCTTCTTCACCAACGAATAATAGGAGCATCGCATCAAAGATATTAATGCTTCCGAGGCCTGCAGTTACTTAGACAGAGCCTCAAATGGAGCTCTAATTGGATTCTGATTAAACCAGCGTTGTCATGATGTATCGCTACGAGTTGGGCTGCTTTTCTACGCAGGCAGAAAGCAGGGAGTTCGTCCAGAGAGCGCCTGCTGCTGTTGGGTTTGGGAGGAAATGGATGAGCATGGGGCAGATGGGTTCGTGCATCTTGTCGACAGTGGAGATTCCTGAGAGCCGTTTCTCCTGAACGCCGGTGCTGTGGGCGTCGGTTTGTCCTTGCTGCAGTCACCGGGATCAAACAAATGAGTGGCCCACTGAACACACCCACAAGTGGTACCTCCCTCCCGTCTTCAACGCGCTCTGCATACCAATGGACCCCAGGTAACACAGAGAAGCAAAATAAAAAGAGGTATCCTGTACTAGTGTGTGTGTGTGTGTGTGTGTGTGTGTGTGTGTGTGTGTGTGTGTGTGTGTGTGTGTGTGTGTGAGAGAGTGAGTGAGTGGGAGACAAAGAGAGAGAGAGAGAGAGAGAGAGAGAGAGAGAGAGAGCAAGAGAGAGAGAGAGAATGTTTGTGTGATAAAGTGGCAGAGAAAAAGTGAAATAGAGCAACAGGGCAATAGAAAGAGACAGAGAGAGAGAGAGAGAGAGAGAGAGAGAGAGAGAGAGAGAGAGAGAGAGAGAGACAAGAGACAGAGATTACAGTACAATAGAGAGATAGAGAACAAGCAGGAAAGACTGAGATAGAATGAGAAAAAGAGAGAAATATACAGAGAGAAGCAGACAGAGGAAGAGGTAGCCGGTGAGGGTGAAAAAGGGTGTAGCGAAGAAAACTTTCTCCAAATGAGCTCTGCTCTCCTCTCCTGCTCTCCGTACATGACTCAGACAACCCCACGATTCTATATATGGATCCCCACAGAGGTGACGGTGTGTGTGTGTGTGTGTGTGTGTGTGTGTGTGTGTGTGTGTGTGTGTTTTGTTACCTGTCACAGGTGTGCTGGAGGAGCTGCATGAGGGTGATGAGGAGGCCTGTCATCTCCCTCTGAAGACGCTGGGACACCAGGGCCCGAGTCTCCTCCTCTCCCTCCTCATCTGCACGAGTGTTTGGGGGTGGGTGGGTGTGGGGCTGTGTGTGTGATGAAGACTCAGAGTGCAGGAGAAGGTTCAACAAGGTGCTGGGCTCCTGCAGGAGGTGACATTGACACACACACACACACACACACACACACACACACACACACACACACACACACACACACACACACACACACACACACACACACACACACACAGTCACACAACAATGCATAATACACGAATATATACGCAGAGACAATGGCATACAAGTGCCCAGACACACAAATATGAGACAGGGCATAGTGGCATAGGCTTAATGATATGAACTGTCAATCATCTCACAAACATTTGTGGGTCTGTTCATGTATGTATGTGTATGTGTGCGCGCGCGTGTGTGCATTTGTCTCTGTACGTTTCTGCACAATTTTGTGCCTGCGCATGTGTGTGTTTGTGTGTCTAAGTATGTGTGTATTTCTGTATGTGTGTGTGGGTGTATGTGTATGAGTGCACACACCAAAGAAAGACAGCATCAAACCAAACCAATCAGAATCCTCACTTGTCCTGGTCTCTTAAGGAGACAGCAGTTTCCACACTGTTACATATAGCAATGCACATGTAGCTACACAAACATGCATGTACGCTTGTGTTTCTTTCACACTACCACCCACACCTCCTCACACACACACACACACACACACACACACACACACACACACACACACACACACGCAGATGTTTAAGCAACACTTGAGAAATGACAGGGGGAAACATGCAAAGTCTAATCAGCATAATCCCTGCCAGGCATCTCCAGCACCTGTGTCTATGCTCCTGCTCTTGCACATGTGTTAGCTGTGCTCTGCACACACTAATGAGGCAGGGTGAGACTCATTACACCCCGCCATAAACACACGAGAGAGAGCTAGAGAGAGAGAGAGAGGGAGGAATTAACTTCACAGGGAAATGAAAACAGAGACAACATAGAGTAGTGACAATAAATAAATTAGAGAGGAAATAACAAAACAAAAGGAAAAAAGAAAACAAAACCGTAAACATGGCTCTTTCTTTTCTGTTGTAATGGGACATTAATGTGCTTGCATGGTTTGGCGCCGTGATTTATTCCCCCTGCGTATTAAATAAACAGTCTCTGCTGCTTGGGAGAGGTGGGTATAAAAACCTAAACCCAATTACAGTAGCAGACTGGGCGTTTTATTGTTCTAGGATGGCGGGGAGTGCTCAGAGTAATCAAAAAAGCACACCGGACGAATGCTCCTCACGTCGGAGTGCGAGGACTGTCAATTGTGGGGGATGCGCGGGGGGGGCGCAGCTGGGGATGCGATGCAGAGTAAAGGCCCTATCAGATACGAAGCAGTGTGCGTAAATGGCATCCACCACAGCGTGCCGTGGTTAAAGTTCAACAATATTGACAGTGTCAGTGGTTTGAGATCAAGCTAGCTGTATGCTTTGATGAATGTAACAACAAAACATTGTGGTGTAGTGTTATCCATTCGACATAATAAGGTTTCAGAGCGCAGTGATGCCGGTTGTTCAGAAACAAAGCGATTGACACTGCGCTGGCTACTGGGATTAGCCCAAAATAGTATTTGTCAAAATAGTATTGGTAGTCGTGATTAAGGTTCAACAATAGCGAACTCTGGTGTGAGAGCACAGACTATCATTGTGTGGTGCAAGCCACAGAAGATGACAGAGCTTCAGAGGGTTTCAGAGCGCAGTGATGGCTTGATGATGTGAATGGTATCTGAAGGCCCCTTCACCTGTTTGAGGAGGAGCTGGAGGATCCAGCGGAGGTCAGGGTCGTCTGAGTGCGAGGCAGACTCGGGCTGGTGCTGGCTGAAGAAGGCGTTGAGGAAGGCCACGATCTCCCCCAGAAGCCGCTCGTCCTCAGCACACGCCGGCTGCACCTGCAGAAACCTGCCGGGTGGAATTTAGAACCCACATTACACTTGATCTTCTCATTTAGAACCCACGTTACATGATCTGCCGATAGGGCACCAGCATAAAGTGAATTTTACAATTCATATGAAGTGATTTTAATTACTGAGTATTAATGAACACCTAATTAATAAACTTAATACTATACATCATATAAGATATTTTATATGCTTTCACAATATGTTCCTCAGGTAATGTTTTAACTGTTCTTCACTGTTTACTATACTGTAATAAATCCATTAATTAACTTGGTTTCACTGCTTTGTTAGCATAGCGATGGATCGTATTAGGTCTAATATAGACATAGGCTACCCCCTTTATCTGTTCTGATATATGCTAACATGAGCAGTGCCAAACTGTATAATATACTGCAAGTTAAAGATCTATAGACAGAGCAGTGTGGCCAAATCGATCACTCCAGAGTAACCACCAGACTAACAGCCAACATCTTTACATAATGGTCTACTCTATTCTGATTTCTGCATTTCAAAGCTACTCAAGAATCATAAGAAAGAAAATGTCTTCCTTAGAGGAGTTAACCCCTTTACATCTATTCTGATGTACGCCACAAGACCTCTGACAAACAATATATTGCAACTAAAAAATCTATGCACATAACAGTGTGGTCATATGTTTAAATAATATCCCTAAAGAAGAATAAAAAAAATAGCCTAGCGCTGACCCACAAGCCCACCACTGGTTCTGGGACCCAGTCCAGGTCAGGAGTTGCTCACCTCTCCAGGGCCTGTTGCCAGCTGAGGCCCCTGAGCAGGGCCGGGCTGTTGTGGGCCCCCTGTTTGAGGGCCAGCTGGTCGGTCAGCAGGTACAGCCTCATCCTGGCCAGGGCTAGCCCTGCCTGACCGTGGCAGCCGGCGGTCAGCACGGCCTGGACGCAGTCCTGCAGTCCCTGCCTGATGTGACTGACCCTCAGCAGAACGGCCTGGGTAGCTGACAATACCAGGTCGCCATGGAACCTGAAGGGAACAAGGAACGATGATGATGACTGATCAGGAAGTGATCATGCTGAGAAGAAATGATATCTCTCTGAAGATGGGAAGAAGTGACTATTCTTTCTGTGTATTTTTTGCGCTTTTCCCCCACATGCCTAACATGACCAAGCCAAAGGACGATACCCTATGGCGCCCAATAATAATAATAATAATAATAATAATAATAATAATACGTTTGATGCAGTTAAAAGTGCTTTACATTTGGAACATTTAACACAATGGCTATGCTTTGCTAGGAGAATGTCTGTCTGGAGGTATCTTACCCAGGTATGTCACTAAGCCACTTACTTGCACCACCCCCATATTATATTTTGCAATGGAACCTTTAAGGAACAGGAAAGATTATGGAGCAAGATCAGAAGGGACCAACGTAACAATATTGACCTTCTTCTAAGGAGGGTTTTTTTCGACCATGAAACCTCAAAGGGGAAGGAAAGAAGACAGTCCAGCATCAGAAAGGCCACAACATTGATCACAATATTTATCTCTATCGGTGCTTTTCTTATTTCCACCATGGAGCTATCAAGGAAGAGCAAAGATGATGATGGATAGATCAAATCCTTGACCTCTTTCTGTGTGGGTTCTTTTCAAGATGGTAGACTGATCAGCAGTGGCGGAAAGAAATGACCTCTTTCTCTATAAATGTTTTCTTTGCCTTTATTTTGTTTTCGTTTGTCGTTTTGCTTTGTTTTGTTAAACCTTTTTTGTCAGACACCTGAGTGAGCTGACGTGGGCGCTTTTGGAAAACTTCCTATGGAAGACAGACAGACTCTGGTAGCCTCTAGACTCTTTGGCTTCTCTTTTCCTCAAACACACAAACACAAACACACACACACACACACACACACACACACACAGCACACACACAGCACAAAAATACAATTCATCATGAAAGAGACAGACAAGCTTTCCACCAGAGAATTTCGCTCTGTGTTTAAAAACATTCAGCTGCAAAATAAAAACAATGGCGTCTGCAGTGGCAGCAGCTTCCATGAATAAGACAGGAAAAAAGTGGAGGGGGAAAAAAAAGACAATCTAGTTCAAAGACATGTCTCCTGAACTTTTAGTGCGCAGTGGGAGACAATAACAAAAAAATAAGTGCCTCTCTAACGAAGGAGGCCTCCGTGCTTCACACAGCAGGGAAAAAAAGGAAGTGTGAGAGGAAAAAATAAGACCCACTTTCACTCACTCCGCAGTTAATGACTTTTGACAGGAAACAATGGCTAACGTGTAGAGACCTTCTGAGTCTGGAGAGCTCTCGGCTTAATTGCATTAAAGAGTGAATGCTAGTGAGGCCCATTTGTTTATATTACGTCACATCAGAGGCAAATGAAGACAGATTAGCAGCAGATGCTGCTCTTATGAGGCTTCTCCCTGGCGACGGCTCATTTAAACACGCTGGGAGACTTGGTTAACTTTGGGAAGGCCCCTGCGGAAGGACACATGATCCGACGAGGACAAGAGGACACAGGAGTGGCCGAGTTGGGAAAGTGGACTGTGGCGTGTGACCAGAGTGTTGACCAGTACATGTCCTCCTTACAAATATGATACACCCGAAGATGCATAGTCTGGTGGTAACACAAACCCAGAGATACATACAGTACATACATACACAAACACAATCACTAGCAAGTGTATGTGACACACAGGCCGGTGTGTCTTACTTGGGAACATCGCTCCCATTTCCCCTCAGCTCCTCCAGGAGGTTATCTATCCCAGAATGCCACGCTCTGTTCCAGGCCAGCTGCAGCATGTGCCAGGCCGGCTTCAGGCTCACCAGGTCAGCATAGGGGGGTAGCACACAGCAGTAGGGACTGACCACGTGATGAGACGCAGGTTGGAATGGGAGATTGTACCTGAGGGAGGACAGACACCAGGCCAGTCAGTCCAGGTACTGTGCAGACTTCTAGCTCAACAGGTAGAGAAGACTGCTTACATTATATAGGTCACTGCTTTGTGCTCACATGCGGATAACATGTATACCGTACTTTACACATTTTTCCTAAATATCCTTTGGTCTCTATCTCTCTGTCCAGCCATCCATCTATAATCTAGCCATCTACCCAGGTACACTGTTCTGAGAAATGGATAAAAGCATTAATAACACCTCCTCAACTCAAACTACACGTCATCAGATTCCCCCTCTCGAGACTACAACGTCATTATCACCGTAAAAACAACTAATCTAATGGATGCATAAAACACTTTTATATCTCTTCTGGTTGTATTCTAAAAAAAGATGATGAGACATACAGATATGGTCATCATAACATTGCTAAAACAACAAATTGAATTGTTGCTCAAGACTTTTGCACAGCACTGTATATGACTATGTTTTTAGTGCAAAAGTACCAAACGCTATTTGGATTGCCTATGTGTAAATAAATTAATGTTCAGGAAGTCTGTGTGTCTAGGTTCAGCAGACATATCCTCTACCAGCAGTAGCAGCGGAATGAGATATTATGGGATGGGGGGGGGTGTTACCTGCGGATGACAGAGACAGGGAGAGAAAACGAAGACAGGCTTGTCTCAGGACTGCCATCTGCTCTGTCCGTCCTGATGAAGACGAGGTGACAACAACAAACAAACAAATAAACAAACAACTAAATTAGTATCTGAGCTTTCCAGTGCCAAAGCCACATCTCATATTGCCAACACTTTGCGTCAGCTGACAGGCTGTACTGAACAAAGGAGGAGATGGCTTTTTCACACACTCACACACACACACACTCACACACAGAAACCTGTTCACCGTTCATCACCACATTCTACCGTTTTTAAGTACATCCGCAATTAATCTTCAAAGGCATGACTATCACTACACTGATGAAACACTTGTATCTCTATATCTCCCACTTCGGGCATTTTACTGATGAAATGCTTTGAGACTATGTTGAATACAGTGGCAGATCGATGGACTTTCTAGTCTTTGGTTTGTTTTTCTTGCTCCAACATGGAGACACTAGTAATTGATTGCAAACTATTTGTTGAGAGAATCTAAGCACTCTTTGTCTAAGATTTCAGGTGTTCGCTTCAAGTTATTGACAGGGACTGTCTCAAGTTTCAATCTGTGTCTGTCAAAACTGCACTGAGGCAATGCTGCCTTTAATGGAGTCTTCCTGACTGAATGCAGCACTGCAGCTCAGAGGAATATGGCAGAATGACAAGGGCACGGCTTTAGCTGCCAACACACAGAAACTTTGATTAAACGGATCCACTGGGGGAAAACGAGAGAAATACACAGATGATTTGGACAAGAACTAAAAAGTAAAACACTGCCAAATGTTACAGAACTCAGAATTCTCCCACTTGCTTTCGCTCCTCTTCTTTCGTCCAATATTCCTTGAAATAAAAGTGTGAATTGACTTGCAAAATCAAGACTGAATGGTTTCAATCAATTTCTTTTTACATGTGAGTGTGAGTATGCAAGTGTGTGTGTGTACTGTATGTGTGTGTGTGTGTGTGTCTGCCTGCGCCAGTGTTGTGAGAGTGCGTGAACATGTGTGTCTGGATGATAAATGGCAAAGTGCAGGCGCTTACCACACATCCACGGTGGCGATTTCATCAAAGAGCAGTAAGGCCATGAGAGCGGCCACCTCCACCACGCCTCCCTCGCCGCCCTCCCTCAGAATCAACGAGGCTGCGACCACATCGTGCAATCACACACACAGAGACACACAACAGGAAGACAAACGACAACACTCTCAAGTAAATGGCAACCAATCAAAGGCAATATCCTCTTTTCACACACATATACAGGCTCACACACACACAGACTCCTACACACACACACACACGCACACACACGCACACACACGCACACACACGCACACTCTCTCACACACACACACACACACACACACACACACACACACACACACACACACACACACACACACACACACACACACACACAAACACACACACACACACACACACACACACACACACACACACACACACACACACACACACACTCACACACACAGTCTTTCTTCACTATTCTTCCTCAGGTGGTTGAGAGCGGGGCTATAAATCCAGAGTCCTCAGAGGCAGCTCGACGTGATTCTCTAAAAGGCCTGGAGGAGGAAAGGCTTCTCAAGGGGCAGGCTTTCCAATGTAGTGGGAAGCGTTCTCCAGGGGGGTCATTGACTGCCTCGAGTGGGACACAGGTGTTACCTGGAGTGGACGGCACGGAAGCCTGGTACTCCCGAGAGCAAAACATTTGCTCAAACACAGATGTTTCATTGCTCTCAAATAACGACAGAATGAGCGCCACTTTCATCCAGTCCAGGGGGAATAACATACGCCATCACAGTCATCAAAGTCACCCTGTTCAGGCTAAACACGGCCTACAAAAATAGGCGGGCAGTTTTGTTTGTGCCGATTGTCAAAGGCATTAAGAGATCTGTCATTGATCCAATTTTCCACCCCGGTCCCATTGATCCAATCTGATCCATATGTGCGGAGGATAAATTTGTTGCCAGAGCTCAACCTGGAAGCTGCGGAGGGTGCGTGCATATTCCAAACGGCCAGATGGAAACATAATGTAATCTGTCTGCAATCGGCCCACTTAGATATGAGGGATAATGCGAACAGAACACAACACAACAGAATGTCAGGCAATAGACGGCACTGCACTGGAAATTACATTTACTTACTTTCCATCCTCTTACCTACTTTCTGCTTTCCTCGTCACCGTCTTTGAGGTTGTCTTTGAAATTTTGCTTCTCATATACTTAAGCATAAGCATAAGTATATATACTCTTTTGATCCCGTGAGGGAAATTTGGTCTCTGCATTTATCCCAATCCGTGAATTAGTGAAACACACTCAGCACACAGTGAACACACAGTGAGGTGAAGCACACACTAATCCCGGCGCAGTGAGCTGTCTGCAACAACAGCGGCGCTTGGGGAGCAGTGAGGGGTTAGGTGCCTTGCTCAAGGGCACTTCAGCCGTGCCTACTGCTCGGGGATCGAACCGGCAACCCTCCGGTTACAAGTCCGAAGCGCTAACCAGTAGGCCACGGCTGCCCACTTATGCACCATTTCAACATTACTCAAAATCTGCATCCATTCATACCTATGTATACTAGTTTGATGATATAGCAAGGTAGGTATTTCTAAGGGTATGTTTGTGTTGGTATGACTCTCACTGTGAGAGCTTTGGGTGCAGTAGGATTTCCCACTGAGTGTCTGTGTGTATCTTTGAGTGACTCCAGACAGTGTTGTTATCGGCCTCCCTCTAAACCTCTCTCTACCCTTCTATTATGAGTATAAATGCAATGGTGGGAAATGTGCAAATGACTGCGTGTGAGTGAAACAAACAGGTGTACCCATCAGTCTACCTTTATTTACTTGTCTACAGTCATTTCCGTTGTATAAGCCGCAGGACTGTGTTTTATGCAAGTTAAAAGAAACAAAACCATACTAATACCATATTAACTGCCCCCGTGTATTAACCTCCTAGCTGAAGACATTTTGCAAAATCAATGTATAAGCCGCGGCTAACAGTTGGGAACCCACGGTATATATTATTTATTCATCCATATGCCTCTACATATGATTTTGGATAACTGAGTGTCTGACATCTGACATTGTATGTGTGGCCATGTGAAAGTGTGTGTGTGTGTTGTTTCAGTGCAGCCTACCTCTGAGCAGAGTGAGCAGGAGGGGGGGCTTCTGCGCCAGGCTGTGGCGCAGGGTGGGGTCTGCATACACCAGCTTCCTCAGCACCGACAGGCTCGGCTCCAGCAGGCAGTCTGTGTTCTGCCCACCCACACACACGCGCGCACACACACGCACACACACACACACACACACACACACACACACACACACACACACACACATACATATTACTGGCACAGGTATAAGAGGCGTGGCGAGTGTGTGTGTGTGTGTGTGTTTACTCATACTGTAACTGGCAGGTATGAAAGGTACCGTGGGTTAATGCTTACACCACCCATGGGTGACCACCCATGCGTCACACTTAGCTTTGTGTGTTTTGGAGTTTGTGTATATTAGAGCAATATGTTACTAGAGGGCATTTCTCAACACATTGTTTGGGACAAATGCTACAAAGGTGTTGTTGGATAAGCTGCTTTGACAAGAGGCAAAGGCCACCACAACAACAGAGGTCAGCATTTATAAGGCTCACTGTAAAAATCAGAGTTCATATTGTGAATCTGAAACCAGGCTGTGGATGGTCATTTATGCAAAACTATATATCGGAACTCCCCCTATTACCGTCGGTCCCGTATTTCCACCGTCTTGCGTGTATGTGTCACTTAATATCAATTTCTATACAAACCAAGACAGCAGACTCCTAAAGAAACGCAACCACCCACACCATACTGTAGGTGTATCTAAATTAGCTATGTACCAAAAATGACATTTTAACGTGACTCAAAGAGCTGTAGACAGTGTTGTAAGGCTGCGTGTACACAACCGCTTGGAGCTCCAGTGGAATTTTAATTTCACAACGAGAATTCTCGGTCTAACTGTTCATGTGCCGTTGAAACGGTGTAAATAGGCGACCCATCAGGCCAGCACTATAACTCCGAGCGTGGTAAACAAAATCGGATATTTCAGGCAGTAAATGCTCCCGTTAACAAACAAACCAGATTTTGTTCAAATCTACACACCTATGGCTACTGAAAAATGTCAGGTTAATTTAGCAAATGTTATTTTGAAGTGTTAAAAAACATTGTTGTTTTAGAATTTCTGAACAAAAGTGGTGATAATTGGGGGTGTTACGATAGCTTTCAATTGTAAAATGTAAATGTAAATGTAAATCAGGATTCTCGGCCAAGTATACTTGTGGCGCTCCAGTGGCACTCGGGGAGCAGTGAGTGATTAGGTGCCTTAGGTGCTCAAGGGCACTTCAGCTGTTCCCACTGGTCGGGGATCGAACCGGCAACCCTTCAGTTCCAAGCCCGAAGCCCTAACCAGTAGGCTAGAACTGCCCCAATTGCTATTTTAGTAACTATGCCACCGCTCCAAATGGTATATTCCTCTCCGTGTTAACCAGAACATACGAAGAACATTCGAAGATTGCTGCCAAGCTATTCTGTGACAGAGATTTATGCAATATCATGTCATGCTTTGTGTTGCTTTGACAGATGTCAACCAAAAACAGTACAGAACTATGCTTCTGTGACGACAGAGCAGCCACAACAGCCCCACACGTGCATGCACACGCACAAACACACGCACCCTCTTGACTAATATAAAACCTAATTTTTCCCTGAGCAATTATATGTGGCTGGGGTTGTATCACGATCACAGCCAACCACTGACATGCTAAACGAGTGAAAAGACAGGCGTTAATCAGTGCTAAAAAATCAAATGAAATACACCCGACTTGTTATGCAGTGCGACCCCCAAACATGGCTCATTTCAGCAAGGCCTGTGTCTCACATCTTTTTAATTAGCGGTACTCACTTTTCTCCCTCTCGTTCTTTTTCCTTGTTATGAATGGAACATAATTATCAGGCAAGGCCTGGGGAGGCACTCCTTAGACAAGAGGTGACAAATTAAGAGTCTGACACCATTAACTCCCATTACGCTTGCCCTGACATGGAGAAAGTGCCTGCAGCCAGCAAGAAAAATACAAGTTTTTGTAAAGAGGTTTTTGTTTGTGTTGTTGTTTTTTGTTTTGTTTTTTCTCAACCGCTTGGCATCCTTCGACCTAAATCCCAAGCCGTGATGGAAAGATTGCTCAGCGCAGCAAATTGGAATGAAATTACTGTTTTGCTTACACCCTAAACAAGTGAGTGCATGGACGCTTTTTTCGTTTGAGTAATGTGAGACTATGCAAACACATGGCTCGCAGACTTCACCCCACAGCTGGTGGGATGGGTTTTATATTTCAGCAAAAAAAAAAAAAGGTAATGAAATAAAAACTAAATTAGATAAACAAAACAAACAGAGAAGCTATCCAGTTGTACCTTCATGGCGTTGTTCACAATGTCACTGATGACGCTGATCACTTTCTCGACAATTCCGAGGCTCTTCAGTGCTGCATGCATCGCTGTGTCTGGAAACACAAGAACATTGCCTCTCAATGTACAAAACATTATGAGACCTTGTTAACTTTTATTTTCTTAATGAGAATGCTGTGGCGTGGTGCAGCAGCGGTAGCATAGCCACACAACAATCGTTCAGCCAAGGTTCAACTCCCAAACTTATCGTTTTGAGTATGTGCCTGCTGTGTCTACTAAACATCATGATCCTTTGACCTTTACATTTAATATGAAAAATTCTAACTAAAAAAACACTTACTTTAACTGCACACACTTACTAAACTTCCATACTGTAACTGTGGCTCTAGTTAGAGTAGTGAGGCACTGGGCTGATTACTATAGGTGGATACAGACTGGAGGTGTGTTTTGGGGGATATTGTTAGGGGGTGGTGGTACTAGTATCTTACCCTGTAGGATGACCACCAGCTGCTCTACGGCAGACCTCCTGAGAACCAGGTCAACCGTCTCAGAGGTGAAGATGTTGTACAGCTTGTTCACAGAGTCCACCTGGGAATAGGGCAACACATAAGCATATACTGTAAAGAGTACACTGTATTGCAAACCCCTTTAAAAGAGGGAAGTATGCAAGTATGCACCTGTGGGTGTGAGAAGACCAAATACAGTACAATGCTCACATTTGAGTAAGTAATATGCATGTATGCATTAATGTACCCATACCTCTCACCTAGTTAATGAGAGCATGAGAGAGGGCTGTGGTTCAGTCTGGTCATCATCTGGTATTGGCACCTGATAGTAAGCAATGGTACCACAAGGGCCCCAAAGTCTATTCTGTGACCGGTCAGTCACTCAAGGCCTCTGGCATGGCCACTCTGTCCGGTCAATCCTTTACAAAACAGACTCTGCAGCTTCTACTGGTGGTACTAGCCAGTGCTAAGTATATGTTGCAAGCACTCACAGGAATGAACAGTTTGAGCTACAACTTGTGGAGACTACAGCGGGGGGTGGGGGTGGAGGGTCAGACAGGGAGCTGACCGTGTATCTGTGTTTACCTTGAGGAAGGACTTGTCGGTGGTGTCGAGCCGGAGGTCCACGGCCAGGCTGAGCAGGTAGAGGGAGGGCAGCTGGGACATGGCGCTGCTCTCCAGGGCAGGGCGAGAGCTGCTGGCCCCGTCAGCACCCGTCAGGTGGGGGATCAGGTGCTGCACTGCTGCTGCTCGCGCTCTGAACACAAACACACACACACACACAATCATCATCGGTCACCATAGAGCCAACATGAAGAACCATTTGATGTAGAACGCTTCTTAAGTTTCCATCTATTTTCTGATATCAGCATTTTTATTATCAATATGACTATATAATCATAATTAACGTTCCAGCTCCACTAAGTGTTCAGACCGGATTTCTGGCATGTCAGAAATTTTTGTTGTTTGTCTTTGCAGTGTGAGCAGTCAAACGTACAGTATGAGCACAACAATCGCACCAGACTGAAACGTGTACTGTGCCTGGCTTTAAACCAACATTTTGGAGTGTTGACTGTGCTCCAATGTATGGCTCACTAGCCTACAGTATTCAAATCATTCATCAGTGGGTTGAGATTCTACCCATTCATGGGAGTTACTGCCAGATCAATGCCAGTCTGCGCTGAGAGTGAGAGGGATGACAAACATTTATGGACGCCATGGGAGGCCTCTCACACCCGCATATTAAACTTAATTAAAGTGTTTCTGTCTAGTAATGAACTTGGCAACACACACACACACACACACACATGCACAGACACACACACTCACTAATACACACACACACACACAAATGCACGGGCACAAACAGACACACACACTCACGCCTGGTGCTTGGAGAACAGCAGTCGGAGTGCAGCACGTAGCTTGGCGGCATGTGAACTCATCCCAACGCTTGCCTCGCCTGATGGTTCACTTATCAGCAGGATACAGTTTCCCAAGGCATCATCACTGCCGGCATAACTCTAGAACACACACACACACACACACACACACACACACAAAGACTTGATTTAGAGTGTCTCCCAACAACAGAGGTCCACAGAGAGCTGGCTGAGCTCGACATTGAATAAATATGCATAGAGGGGTGTGCAGAAGTGCTTCTCTGCATCTCCTCTGTAATGACGGTCCAATTACAGAGAACACTTGGAAAAATGTAATCAATTTTGATGACCTTTCTGTTTTATTGAGAATTTTTTTTATGCCCCCCTCCCCCATTTGTATTACCAGCGCTCAATCTAACCCAGTCTGTATTTATGAACTTTATACAAGCAAGGTTTGCATTACTTATTTAATTGGAGAACACAGATAAACATACTGCTTAAAACTAAAATGTAGTATCTCTACATCCTTGCAAGACAGTTATACAATATCTGCTAATGCCTACATTAGAAATGTTAGATCTCCCCTCCTCCTGCAAAGCTGGCATACACCAGGCGCTTGACTGGAGGCAGCACCTACCTGTAAGACGGGGATGACCGGGTAAAGAGCCTCATTAAGTTTGCTCCAAGTCGCGGCTGTCATCATTAATCTCCCTTTGAGCAGGTACAAGAGGATATCCTTGGCAGCTGACTTCACCTGTGGGCGGCACATAAACCAAATTGATGGCCGCGTGAATGGCGCTCTCAGGTGCTCCGTCATCCATTACTGACGTGCCAGAGCGCCTTACGCACAGCACAACATATGTGTGGCATCTACCAATGTCAAATATTGGCTTAGCGTGTCCTCGACATGTATTACATTAGAAAATGCCTGCGTCGTCTTTTTTTTTTTTTTTTCAAACACAAAGCATAAAGAATCCTTCAATGTGTCCTTGTTTACAAGGCATGTCATAGTCATGTGCGTCATGTCATCGCAGACACTTTGGGGGGATGTAGAGTGCGGCGATGATACCTTCCCTGCTTGGTCCTGAAGGCCGAATGTGCAGATCTCGTAAAGGACTCGGGCATGGAGGACAAAATGGACGCCGCTGCTCACCGACGACACAGGCTTCGCCACGTTCTGAACTCCAAGGCACTCCTGTGAGATTGACATCAACAGTCCCTTATAGCCTTCTGCTTGGTTAATGTAAGGACATTTGAATAGGATGGCTCAGCAGAGTTACCTTGACAATGTTGAGGGTCCAGGTGTAACATTCCGTCTTGACAGGTAGTAGGGGGTGAGATAGGAGCTTCAGGTAAACCTCCTGACTTTGAGATCGGAGCATGGGGCTGGCCTGGGCAAACTTCCACCTGTGGGACACGTTCAAAGCCACATTTACTTACTTGCTCTCATCCAAAGTGACTTAACTGCGCAAGCAATGGCACATACATCAATAGCAATTTGCACTCCGGGAGAAAAAGTGGCATGGCAATGTGGTTGTAGCTGTGCTTGTAATCAAATATTTCTTTCCGCAGAGAGGACGGTGATGGGCACTTGTTCGATTGCCTGTCTCTTTTCGTTCTTTAATGATGAGCCAAAATCAATTAGTAGAGATGGCAATCAATACAAGGCATATCATATTCTCTCCACTGATGCAAAGTTGACTTCGCAATGACAAAATTAACTAACAAATTGATACTACAATTTGAAGGCTTCATTCCTTATTTTCCTATTGACAAACAGGACTTTTAATATTGAAGTATTATGCTATTGTTGAGAACACAGGAATTTGTTTGTTTGTTTTGACAGAGGTTTGTGACATCACCCTCTAGCAGTCTGAGTAATCAGAGATAACCTGGGTACATTGTTGCCACAAAGTGCTGTCCAGTTTCCACAACACAGGCCACCTTTCACCTCAAAGCCATTGTCTCTTACAGGTAGGAGCAGATCTGCACCGTCTCCTTCACCACAGGTAGGTGCTGATGGTAGGGAAGGCCGTCCACTGCTTGCTCAGCAAGTTCCAACAGCTCCAACCAATTCTTCTCTCCCTACAAGTCCAATCCATAAACAAATAAAAACAATTATAATGTGAGCCCATCAGTAAATAAGAAGTTGTAACATTACACTCTAAAAAGTAAAGACTGGCGCAAACGATCGATACTAACATGCATTTCAAGTCTCTCCCCCACCGCGATGCCTTCGATTTGCTATTGATTGAATTAATTATTAATCTTGCCCTCCTGCTGAGCATTAAGAGGCTGGGGGACGGGAGGCAGTTTAATTACCTCCGCTTCAGCCTCCTTCAAGAAGGCACAGGTGGCCTCCATGCTGTGGGCAGCCCAGGACACGCGGCGAAACAGGCCGTGGCTGTCAGGGCTGGCCAGCTCCAGGTACGCCCCTGCGGACTCATGGGTACTGGGGAAGGCCTCGGCAAAGGGCGAGTCCAGGCACAGGAAGAAAATTGTCACCACTAGGTTCTCCGGAAGGTTCTTGTTAGCCTGCGTCAGGAGTGTGCCAAAGCAAAAGAAGAAAAAAAAAAAGCTGACAAACAGTCATCCACACACTGTATCAGTACAAATATCAGTTCAAATGAGGACACAAAGAATTGATGGACAGAGGTCTAGAGCTAATTTGGAAAAAGGTGAGCTAACTCAGTATGAAATGCAGGCAAACTGAACCAACTGAAAGGGAACTTAAAACAATACTTTAGAGAAAAAACATAAAAAACATAAACAAGATTATTGAAAAATAAATTGAATCAAGAAATAGGGATATTCACCAAAGTAAACTCTGAAATGGTCTGGATTTTTGTAACACTATTTCCTCAGCAAATGTTTGAGTTTATGTCTGTCTATCACACACACACACACACACACACACACACACACACACCTTCTCCACAGGTATGAGAGTTTGCAGCAGACGGATCGTGAAGACAGCGGTGCTCGTGTAGGTCATCCTGTGGAACACCAGTGATGCCTCCTGCTCCTCGGACATTTGGCTGTTGCGATAGCACAAGATGTCCGCCAAACCCTCCATGCATCCTTGGATCTTCTCCTTCTGGAGTAACAGAAGAAACGCTGAAGTTCTAATCATTCCACCCAAATCAGGCCAAGCTCTCAGATGTTTCAATGACAGCAGTCAGACAGCAGGGGGCAGTAAAAGCACTGTGCATTACCACAGGAAACTTTCTCTAAGATGACAGAACACTTTTCAGGGGAGACGGCAGTGCCGTGAGCGTGCATAAAACACTGATGATGAGCAAGACGCATCGTGAAAAATACATAAATCTCCAAACAACGGAAGGCATTCTTATTACGCAGCACTTCTATAGTGGATACAGCACTAGCTACGAGCACAGACACAAGTATTACCCCACTTCAATCTCTCAACACTTGGAGTTGGAGTCTACGCTACCAGCTATTTACACAAGACACGACTCTACTAGGGCAGTAGCATACTGGAATAGTATACTCCTATCCTCCTGGTAGACTTCTAAAGATACAGCTGATTAGAATGGCACTGGACAAGTTCCCTTAGTAGTGGTCCAGCGTGGCTGTTTGTGTATATGGACAAAGATGGGAGCACTTGTTATGTAGCTACCTGAAAAAGTATGCAGATCTTGTGGTGGGATTATATAAAGGGAGAGGAAAGAAAAACTGGAAAGAGGTACGACATCAGGTGTTTTTTTCACACGCGCTAACAGACATCAGGCCGTGACGCAGACGTGGGCAGAGGGGCTCGGTGGGAAGAGAAAAAGGAGAGAGAGAGAGAGAGAAATGGAGAGAGGAGAGGAAAGAGAGAGAGTTAGAGTTAGAGTAGGAGGATGAGAAAGAGAGTGTGAGAGAGTAAGGCTAGAGGAGGAAGAGAGAAGAGACAAGATAGAGGGGAGGGAAGGGAGAAAAAGAGGGGGGGGGGGGGGGGGGGGGGAGCTTGTGAACAAGCGACGGAGAGAGGGAGGAAAAAGATGGGAGGAAGAAAGAAACAAGATAGACAGAGAGAGGGAGAAGGAGGGAGAGATGAAAAGAGAAACAAACTGAGAGAGTAGCAACTGAGAGGGAGAGAGAAAGAGGGGGACCGAGGGAGAGGGAGAGAGGGAGGCAGCGGGGGAGAGACGGAGGGCTAAAGAGACTTGCCAGTTCCAGAGCGGTGAGGCTGAGCTCGTCCCACAGCTCCTCAGACACGCTGTCTTGAAGCAGGGGCAGCACGGCGGACAACAGCTCCAGGGTCCTCTGGAACACGCGCACACTCTCTGCAGCACAGGAGTGCAGACAGACATCAGCACAAGAGCATCATACAGACCTCTCAAACACACACACACACACACGATTAAAAAACACACATAATATCAGTATACAACCCACCCACACACACACACCCACACACCCACAAGTCTGAGGTGAAAATACGATAACAGATGAACTAACATCAACATACAAAAAACCAAACACACACATACATACAGTATATCAACAATACCCACAACAGACATATGACAGGCATATGAAACTGATACAGCTATAATCACATGCACATGCCCATGTGTGTATGCCTCTTGCAGCCTAGGCTGTTGCGACATGCACAGACACACAGATAAACATACACGCAGAATTTGAATGTGAAAGCTGTGATACGAGACACGAGAGAAGGACACACAGAGAGACACAAACATACAGGCAAATGACTCAAAGTACTTCCATATGCATGTTTGAGCAGATTTAACCAGACACAAATGGACACTACAAGCATAAAGACTCTAACGCACACATTTACACTCACAGTGATAGGAGACCAGAAGTGCAGGAGAGTGAGAAAGAATACACAGAAGCATCTGGTCTGGCTAGGCCTCATGCACACACACACTCACTCACTCGCACACAAACACAACCAAGCAGGCACAACCACACACACACACACACACTCTCTCTCTCTCTCTGATAAGAATGTACAAACACATACAGAACAAACAAATACACAAACTCTGCATACACATACAAACACACACACACACATATAAACTCTCACAAGAGTGCACACGTGCGCGTGCGCACACGCACACGCGCGGGCCCAAGGAGTGGCCTGGGGAATGAGAAAGGAAGAGCCACTCAGCACGTCTCAGCAGGTCTGTTCCTCCCCTCCCCCCTGCTCCCAGTCGCCTCCTCACCGGTCCTGAGGAGAGGCAGCGCGTGCTCCAGGGCCGCCACGCTGAACTGGGCCAGGCTCCACTGCTGCACCTGCAGCTCCAGCGCCTCCTCCTGGACCTCCAGCTCCGGCTGCTCCGGCGGGCCCCCGGGGACCTGGGGGGACTGCAGGGGAGGCCCCGGGGAAGCGCTGCCCCCTCCCTGAGACCCACTGCTGCCGCTGCAACCAGAGGGAACGCTTAAGGGCACGAGGCAGAAAGAAAAGGCGTAAGAGATGTAATACACGGCTCCGCAGAGCGTGACGAGAGGGTTGGGGTTCTCAATTGGACTACAAATAAAATGAATTCAGTCTATAAATGTGGAAGGAGGGAAAAGCCTTCCACCTAATCCTGTAGCTCTGCCAGTGGAGAAGATCACAGTTTTGCACCCCAGGGCCAAGCCAGAAATATAAAATGAGAGGAAGAAATATAAAATGACCAAATTTTACATTTACTTACTTAGCAGAAGCTTTTATTGGCTCAGTACAGTAAAGCCATGGGATTGCCTACATAAAATAGGCTTTAAGAATAACAATCACAAAGTACAATAAAGGCCTACGCACACGGCCGGCAACAGGACTGCGATTTATGGCAGGCGACCGGCAAAATGGAATAGAATCTATTGAAGTGAATGGTGCGACGCACACAGCAAGTGGAACGACAGGGCGACTGTCGCCGTCGCTCGACCCTTTTCTATTTTTCAGGGCGATTTTGATACGTCATAATAGAAAACAGCTGTCTGGCCACTGAATCGATGGGTGATCGCGTCACCAGCAGTGTGTGTAGTAAAGCGATTACCGAATTTCACATTCGCGTTTGACTATCATATTAAGTGCTGCTATACTGTAAGTGCTACAAATGCCAATTGTGCACACAATCTTTTCCTACATTAACTCAAAACTAACCTGTCCATTTTGGCTTCAAGCATCTTATTTAACATAAACTGACCAGATCATTTTCAAGATCCTGTTTTACTTTACTGGGCAAAGATGGCAGAAGGGCTCTGACCTTGAGGAGGCCGCATCTCCGTCCTGGCCATCTCCGCGGACTCTTTGCCCGGTGCGACCCAACGCCGACGGCCTCGGGGAACCACTACGCTCCGGCGATGAGGCCACCGAGCCCCGTTGTGTCCCTCGTACTTCTTGGGAGTACGACACTGAGGAGTTCTGAGACACAGGATCTGAAATGTAGAATACAGCAGAAATAATTCGACAATGTGTTGTGTTCCATTTATTGCTCAGCTGCCAGAGTACCTGGGAGAACAGCACCAAGATCATACTTTAATTTCCCACTAAAAAAAAAACACTCTATTCACAGAAATGTACTACAGTCTTTACCGTCAGTCACTTTGGATAAAAAGCATCTGCTAAATGAATAAATGCACAGTTCACAGATGGCATGAGGCTGGCATAAGTGCATCTAGATTTCATCAAAGGAAATGTACAAGTAAGAAAAAAGTTTCTGGCAAAGGACAAATCAATTTGAACCAACTTTTCATCCACCAAGACATCTGACAAACTGAACCAATAGTGACAGAATGATTTTCCATCAGCTTTTCCTCACTATCAAGTGAGACCTCTCCAATTCTCCCAGGAGTAAATTTAACTTATGCAAACCTTGTTTCTTATGAATTAAATATACCAGAATTTCTCACTTCCCACTGACGCATGCAAAGGCAAGCTTGTGCTTTTCTGGTTACATTGAGAGCAGACTTAGACAGAGAGAGAGAGAGAGAGAGAGAGAGAGAGAGAGAGAGAGAGAGAGAGAAAAGAGAGGGATGTAGAGTAAGAGTGCATGAGTGAGGTAGTGTGTGAGACTGAGACTGAGGGAGTGTGGAAGTGTGGAAGTCTGACTGAAGGAGTGTGTGAAAGTGCAGCCGACAGCTGGGATGTACCTTGCTTGGCTGAGCAGAAGCCAGGGTCTCTGTGGAAGCGCAGGCGGCTCCTTAGGTTGCAGCAGAGCTGCCGCAGACAAGCCAGAGCCTGAAGTGTCAGGTAACTAGCCTCACTCTCTGCACTCAGGCTCAGCAGCGACAGCAGGCTCTAGAGACCAACCAGGAAGGAAGAGAGAAAATCAAACGTGGGTGGTCAAGGATGCACATCAGCGCAGACTCCCCAACATCAAAGTCACTGAGCTGCGAACCCACAAGATTATGCTAACAAATACTCATGCTTAAATTAAAATAAACAATTACATAAACAAGGCTTAACAGCAAGGGCTGGTGAGAAACCACTCGCAGCATGTGTGTCTTACCGACTCCATTCATAAATAAGATAATACACTAAATACAAGGGCAAGCAAAATTGAATTATCAAGGATATAATGCCCTCTGGCGGGAGTGAAATCCTAACTTTAAATCCAAGTCATTCCATTCCACTAATTGGTTCTATCGAACATAAGGAAAACTTACAAAAAATAAAAACAAACAACAACAAAACAATAGGCAACGAGACCATATGCAGACACAAACAGGTGTCTTACTTATAGGGGTGTGCAATATTGACAAAACAATTTATTAGAGCAGACTGTTAATCTCACAGAAGACTGAGATCTCACACGGAGCATAAACTCGGGGTTCGCTAACTACGTTGTTGGTGCTTCGTTTTACGTGTAGGGACCCTGAGCAAGTTACTGACGAGGTTTGGTGCTGTTTTTAACAATATTACTGGTTAAAAAATGCTATTTGGGAAGTGTTTGGCTCACTGCCCCTGCTAATCCACGGTCACTGCCCCTGCTAATCCACTGTTTGCGATTTGGGGCTATAGCATATACCGGGCCAAGCTCTGTAGTGGTTGATCAACGAAAAATACTGTCTCCACCGCTTATTTGATGTGTTTTAATTAGCTTTAGCTTGCACATCTTTAAACTACAAGCTATTATCGTAAACAATATTGCACAACCCTACTTACTTGCACTATACTTGGCCGCTGCAGGAATATCTCAGCAGGAAAGTCCTGCATGATGACATCTCGGAGAAGTTCACAAGTGGTGCATACTGAGCCTGGGTCGTTCTTTCGTAGGGAGCTGTAAGAAAAGATCAAGCATGCATTTAGTCATGATTGTGCACACCATTCCACAGGTAAGAAGGTGCAATCCCACTCTTATCAGCTATGAAATTTACAAAGTTTATTCTGGCCAGGAGTCTCCAACACAGAGGTTGAACAGTTCAGCATCATTCATCCACATGTATGAAGTAATACAGTTTTTCTCAATCGTTTTGATACCTGTGTCAACTCTGACATCACGTTCTCAAAACACCCGTGTATGAACAAAAGCACGAGCATTTTTGCTATGTCTGTTCCATTACTTTCTAATTTTTCTGGTACCAGAAAAAAACTGTGAAAAGACTAAATGTACTGAATAAAAAAATAATTTATTCATTCCTCCCAAGATGTAACTGTCATTGACATGTAAGACATGCAGCAAACACCCAGCAAGATACTGTACATTTCATTGAACTACAACTTTCATCGAAATAGATCTACAGTACACCTTTTGTACTGTTTTCCAAATAGGCAATACAGTACTTTGTCTAAATGTGCATTAGATCCATAATTGCAAATAGCAACACAGACATCTCTTATGTATAATGAATGATTGCTGATTGAAGAATTGTGCAAAGGAGTTTCACACAGGTGTATCAGAGATTCAGACATATGCAAGGAATCTATACCACCTGTGAAAAGATGTTTTCCTTTTGTTTAGCATGGGAAAACCAATAGAGTTTGGGGGTTTTGAATGACACCTGTGTTAACTGTTTTGCAAAGGGTGTGAGAAATGTGTGAACCCAATGACAATGTGTGAACACATTTGCAAGAGATGACTTTTGCTGTGCAAAGAAAGTAGTCATGAAGACCAAATGGATTCCAGTTTACTTAAGCAGGTAAAAGCAATCGAGAAAAACTGTAAATGTGCAAACTATTTCATTGGTCATAGAATATCTCTTGCTAGAGTGTGAATGTATTCACCTTTCACTTGATGATAAGATGTGTCTGTCCGTAGGTGTTAGAGACAGCCAAGGAAACACCGAAAACTTAAGACACCTGATTGCTTTGCTTGCTGTTCATTGTTTTGGGAAAACACAAACAGGGCATTGTGGAATGACAATTATTCTTAGATAACTCAAACAAGGCACAACACAAGGCAATTATCTCTCATATATCCTGCTGGACACAAGGCACAAGGTCTATGAAATAATAGTATTTTAACAAAAAAAATCTGCTTGAATAATTAATGCATTTCATTACGAAGCAAACAGCAGGGGTACCTGTTCCTTGTTGAGGAGGAATATCTAATTGATTGGGCCTGCTTCTCTGGAAGTACCCTCTTGCAAGACACTCCTCCTCTGAGAGAGAAAATAAGAGCTTCAGATCAAAAGCAAATGGAGGAAATTACTACCTGCATCCCCCACTAAATATTTATCTCTTCAGTGTGACAACAGTGTGCACGGTTAAGCCTTTGAGGGATTTGTCACAATGGAAAATACAAATGATCAGTCCAAATAATAGCAGCATTAGATAGAAACAGGAGATTAACTATTACTTTACATACCCATTTGAACAGCAGTCGAGGTAAATTGTTGTTCATAATCGCTAGTCAGAGCACTGGAGACCTGTGGTATCTTGGGGAGATGGAACAGCTGATCGATGATGCTGTCGATGATGGCCTGCAGCTCTTTCTCAACACTGGGCGAGAGCTGGGTTAGAAACTCTACTGCCCCTACATCCATAAGCATGTGGGCAGCTGTCGAGTGCTTTAGACAACGATAAAACGGACAGAGCTGAATTTTTGCTTATCTATCCACCAACTGGGAAAGTCATTCAAATGCTAGACTGTAACTGGTTAAACATGGAGACTAAGTTACAAATTATGAGACAATACCTTGGATAAAATGCTGAGCAACTGAAGAACCTCTTCTTGCAATGGCACCTCAGGGAAATTAAACCACTCAAGAAGGAAAACAAACAGTGTTCGCTCTTGGACAAGATCAGAAACTGAGATGAGGCCATGATCCAATTTGCTCTTGATGTTTTTGAGAGCTCGGACTCTGATTTCTACCAAAGAATGACCTGTTGAAAGCACATTACTCATCAGTGAATAATATTGCACTAGGCTGCATAAATATATTGCCTACAGTCACGTTACTCTCCAAACAGCAAGGCAGTTGAAGATCATGTAGATGATATGAATCTTCCATAGCTTGTTAACTTGTTGATCACAGAACCCAGCATCATATTATCGTGTAGGCTCAAACGTCATTCCGCGAACATAGCAGACACCTAAGTTTTGACAGCTAGAACGACAGCATCGATTTAGATCATTGGTTAAGTTAACTGGCAATTAACGTTAACGTTAAATTTAGCAAACAACCGAGGGGAATATAAACAACGTTACCTTGCACCGTTAGACCCAAACCAGACTTAGCTATAGTATTTGTAGTTGTCTACGAAGAGCAACCTTAACTCAGACATCATAATGACCTTGCCAAACTTTTATTTTCACCTTACTCTTAACTTGTATGCAAGCTAACCTAGCTATGGCTAACGTTTAGTGTTGTCTCAGTTATCGACAGTGTTATTCACCTGGACTAGCGAGTGCTACGAGCTCAAAGAGGAGCAAACTGCTTCGCTTACCTAATTTTTTAATAAGTGCTGATAAATCCATAGTCCCTCTGTAATACGACAAAAACGGTTCAAATGCCGTGCACTTGTGTTTTCAGTTACTTCATTGTCAACTCCAACTGCCCGGGGTTTGTTTTCAACAACCGCGCCATTGCTACATGAGACGTTTCTCTTGTCACGTGACAGATGAGGGGCGTTTTCATGTTGACTACTGGATACATTCTGACAGCATGGCGATGATTATAGCAGAGAATGTCTAATAAGACGGGCTCTGATTATAGGCATGCGGCCCTTTAGCTCCTCTCTAATGGCTCCCTGGCTTTCTCTAAAAATGGAAGTTATCAAAGATTTCGAACAATTGCATATAGTTGCTAAGCTTCAAGCTGTCCCAACATATCACAGTAACAGTTAGTGAAAATATTATACTGTACAATACAGCATATATGCAGAGTATGGGGAGTAGGTTACCATATTCCTGAGGCTAACAAAGATAGAGATGTTTACTGTAGGCCTAAACTGATTTCTTTTAAATGGTTCCAATATCTTTGCGACCCCATACATTTTTTTTTTTCTGGTAAAAAAAATGGCCCTTTTACAAGAGAAAAGGTTACCAAACCCTGATTTAGCCGAACTAAAGTAAATTTTGCTGGTACACCTCACAGCAACAAATGACACTTTTTAATAAACACATCTCTTGGGAGAGTCCATGCTTTGTTCAGTTTCACCAGCAGCAGAGCGCATTCTCACATTCTCTTCACAAAAATAAATCACGCTTGTCAATTTGTCTCCATCTCCTCATCAGCTACTTTTGTGTATGTAAATTAGTGTGTGCATAGTTGTTTCTGTGTATATGTGTGCTTCTGTGTGTGTGTGTGTGCCTGCTCACCAGCATGTGTGTGTTTTTATATTTGTGTGAGTATGGGTGTGGTTGTCTGTGTGTGTGTGTGTGTGTGTGTGTTTGTGTGAGTGCGTGTGTGTGTTTATTTGTGTGTATGTGTGCCTGCTTGTGTGTGTGTGTGCATGAGTGTGTGTGTGTCCATGTGTGTAGCTGATATGGCCCCCCATGAACGTAATTCCACGAAACTTTGTATGCACTAAGACGGTGTGTCATAATGATCCTACACTTTGTGCAGTTTTGAACCTGTCAGCCGCTTCAACCGCTTCACTATCAGCGGCCCTACGGTTCTCGAGATATTCACAGTAAACTGTGTCCGGCCATCTACAGGCCGATTGGTGTACAGTCACTAAATTTACACATATATTCATTTATTGTATGGCCTCCCATGAGCAGAATTCCGTGAAACTTGGCATGCATTCAGAGGGTGTCATAATGATCCTACACTTCGTGCAGTTTTGAACCTGTCAGCCAAAGATATACAGTAACTGTGATTACAATGCCTTGTTTTTGCCTTTTCATTTTTAACCAGGTGGCGCTATACCTTAAATGAGTGGATATGTGATGGGTTGACATGGCCCCTTGAGACCAACATACGAAAAAAAGTTGGTCATCATATAGGCCCTATGGTTCTCGAGATATTCACAGAAAACTGTGTCCGGCCTACCCTCCTTTCAGGGGGCCTGGTGCAGCAGGTGGGCGACGGATCAAAACGAAAAACAATGGTTCCGTGTTATTGTAAAACTACATGCCCATCTTGTGAGACTACATGCTCACCAAGTTTCACGGTCTTTCAGTGTCCCGGGAATCGTTGACACAACATTACTAAAGAAAAAAAGAAAAAAATCCAGAAAAAAAAAACTCTGACTAAACCTATATGACCACTGCTTCACTATCAGCGGTCATAATAAGCCAGAGTTGTCACTAAACCATGCCTACGTGAAATATCCTAACAATGTTGACATTGCTGTTATTATTGGTGTTAATGTGTGAGAAAGGTCCTGACAGCCTCTCACTAGTGGTAATTTCAGCTCCCTCAACGGCTAATTCCAATGTGGCCTAAGAACGATAAAGCTTTGGTCTCTAATTCTGACCAACTGCCACAGAGATGCCCATAAGCAATGAGATTATGTACTATGTCCATAACATCTGCAGCCTGTTGTGATGGAAGCATAATTCTGACCCAACCAGTAGGCTATATGGACCCTCACATTTCCTGGCTGTCACTGAAGAAAAGAAAAAAAAAACAGTTTGGTTATTTTATTAATTGCTCTGTTCAACTTCAAACAACAGCTGATGCAGCATTGTGCTGTCACAGAACTATGACACTTCTTGGACAAATAAAATTTGACATAAATAGCCCCTAAGATATATCAGGCTGACATTGTCGTAGAACTGCAGTTGTTTAGATTGACACTACCTTTGAAAGACAGAAATCAACAAACCAATATTCCATATTGCGAAGGACAGGTTCACATGATTCCTATTTGGACTTCTGTGTGTTCTACAGTAACCCATATCAGTGTTGTGCTTGAACACACCATGTCATTGTATCAAAGTGTATCAGACTTTTTGACCTCCCCCAGTCAGTTCTTTATACCCATACTGAATCCATTCTAATCCAACTAAAAGAGCAACATCTTGTCTCAATCTGTGTTGACACAGCATATTTTACTCAGCAAATACAGTGAAGAAATGGTTTCTATAAGGAAATTACC